>NW_025281446.1:0-1200 GCF_018294505.1 Triticum aestivum
CGAACGGCGCCGCCGCCGGCACCCGGAGGGGGGAAACGGACGCGTCGAGTCTACACGGAGTGGATGTAGCTGTGGGCCTGGCCCGGATGTTGCTCCAAAGTGTTCCTATGGGCCGACCTAACACAACCGGGTGGAGAGGTCCACTGGTCAAAGCCCGTCCGTGCAAAGTCAAAGGGCTAGATCCCGTGGTCAAATGCTACAGGGTTAGGCGGGACGGGGGCCCTGGGGGGGTAGCAATGCCACCGGAGCGTCGTACCGGGCCCTCATACATGCGGGGTGGTGTTGTGGCATGTCCGAAGAGGCGGCACGCGTCTCCGGGTTGTGCCCCCCCTCACGGACGGCAATGAAACGGTGGTAGACGTTCTGCGGTAACGATGCAGCGTGAATATTATTAAATACTTGGAGCGCGATAAAATCATGAGTTTTTTACACAACGTGGGCACATGTGCTATAGGACTGATGGTAATTTTTCATAATTTTTTGTGATGGAGAAGTATCTGAACACTTCCCTCTACGCGGATTGCTCTTCGCACGTCTACGACTGTGGCCGGCGGCCTTCGGGGGGTAGCATACCGTAAAATCTTGCGTAGGCGGCCTCTCACAAGTCTGGAAGTGTTGAGGCGGTTGCAAACGCCTAGCACGCGTCTCTGGCGCGTGCCCCCCCTCACGGACGGCGCCGCCGCCGGCACCCGGAGGGGGGAAACGGACGCGTCGGGTCTACACGGAGTGGATGTAGCTGTGGGCCTGGCCCGGATGTTGCTCCCCGGTGTCCCTCTGGGCCGACCCGACACAACTGGGTGGAGAGGTCCACTGGTCAAAGCCCGTCCGTGCAAAGTCAAAGGGCTAGATCCCGTGGTCAAACGCTACAGGGTTAGGCGGGACGGGGGCCCTGGGGGGGTAGCAATGCCACCGGAGCGTCGTACCGGGCCCTCATACATGCGGGGTGGTGTTGTGGCATGTCCGAAGAGGCGGCACGCGTCTCCGGTGCGTGGCCCCCCTCACGAACGGCGACGCCGCCGGCACCCGGAGGGGGGAAACGGAAGCGTCGAGTCTACACGGAGTGGATGTAGCTGTGGGCCTGGCCCGGATGTTGCTCCAAAGTGTTCCTATGGGCCGACCTAACACAACCGGGTGGAGAGGTCCACTGGTCAAAGCCCGTCCGTGCAAAGTCAAAGGGCTAGATCCCGTGGTCAAACGCTA
>NW_025281447.1:0-1200 GCF_018294505.1 Triticum aestivum
GGGGAAACAAGAGATAGGGTTGATTTCGGACTCCTCCACCAAGGGCCACGAAATTCCCCCCCCCCCTCTTCCTCCATATATACAGCCCTTAGGGCATCGTTTAGACTTTGGGTTTTTGTTTAGATTAAAAGTTCGCCATAGCTGCAACTTCGCGTACTTCGTTTGTGTTCAACGACCAGACAAAGGCGTCACAGAACCCCACCTTGATCAATAAAGCTTTCATCTTATATTCGCAATATCCAGATTGCAATCTCAGTTTCTTGCTTGTTCTTCGTTTGCTCGCAGGAAACAGACCCTCGTGGTCAGGTTGATCGTGCTCCGGCGTGGTCAATAACCTCTCGGAGTTGGTTTAGCGATTGCTAAGGCGCGACGTCCTCGCACGTTCGTAGTCGGATCGTCAAAGTCGACTTCCACCAAAGCGAAATCCACCATCTCATCGAAAGACGGGACACCTTTGCCTCTATCATCTTCCATCTTCGGAGAAGGTTAATTTTGATGCTAAACAACGTGCTGAATTGATTTTAAAAATGCATGAGTTAACTAAGGAAAACATTGAGCGCATGAATGCTAAATATAAACTTGCTGGAGATAAGGGTAGAAAACATGTTGTGTTTGCACCTGGAGATCTTGTTTGGTTACATTTGCGTAAGGATAGATTTCCTGATTTGCGCAAATTAAAGTTAATGCCACGTGCTGATGGTCCCTTTAAGGTGTTAGAGAAAATAAATGATAATGCATATAAACTTGAGCTGCCTGCAGATTTTGGGGTTAGTCCCACTTTTAACATTGCAGATTTGAAGCCTTATTTGGGTGAGGAAGATGAACTTCCGTCGAGGATGACTTCATTTCAAGAAGGGGAGGATGATGAGGACATCAATACAATTGTTACACCCACAGCCCCTGCTGCTATACATACTGGACCAATTACTAGAGCTCGTGCACGCCAACTAAATTACCAGGTACTTTCGTTTCTTGGTAATGATTCTAATGTTCATGAGAATATGATGCTGCCTAAATTGGATACATTTGTTTTTCTTACAAATGAAGGGCCTAGCTTGGAGAAGGATGAACATTGGAGCAAGAACAAGCATGGAGATGATGGCATGCGCAAGGGGAACAAGAACGGAGTTACAAGTGATGATTTCAGGACTTTGAAGCCACCATAATGGGTGCATGAAGCCTTGGACGAAATATACAAGA
>NW_025281448.1:0-1200 GCF_018294505.1 Triticum aestivum
GATCTATCTCTATAGATCTTGATGCCTAATATATAAGCAGCTTCTCCAAGGTCCTTCATTGAAAAACACTTATTCAAATAGGCCTTTATACTTTCCAAGAATTCTATATCATTTCCCATCAATAGTATGTCATCCACATATAATATGAGAAATGCTACAGAGCTCCCACTCACTTTCTTGTAAACACAGGCTTCTCCATAAGTCTGTGTAAACCCAAACACTTTGATCATCTCATCAAAGCGAATGTTCCAACTCCGAGATGCTTGCACCAGCCCATAGATTGAGCGTTGGAGCTTGCATACTTTGTTAGCATTCTTAGGATCGACAAAACCTTCCGGCTGCATCATATACAACTCTTCCTTAAGGAAGCCGTTAAGGAATGCCGTTTTGACGTCCATCTGCCATATCTCATAATCATAGTATGCGGCAATCGCTAACATGAATCGGACGGACTTCAGCTTCGCTACGGGTGAGAAAGTCTCATCGTAGTCAACCCCTTGAACTTGTCGATAACCCTTAGCGACAAGTCGAGCTTTGTAGATGGTCACATTACCATCTGCATCCGTCTTCTTCTTAAAGATCCATTTGTTTTCTATGGCTCGCCGCTCATCGGGCAAGTTAGTCAAAGTCCATACTTTGTTTTCATACATGGATTCTATCTCGGATTTCATGGCTTCTAGCCATTTGTCGGAATCCGGGCCCGCCATCGCTTCTTCATAGTTCGAAGGTTCACCGTTGTCTAACAACATGATTTCCAGGACAGGGTTGCCATACCACTCTGGTGCGGAACGTGTCCTTGTGGACCTACGAAGTTCAGTGGCAACTTGATCCGAAGCTTCATGATCATCATCATTAACTTCCTTCCCCGTCGGTGTAGGCACCACAGGAACATTTTCCCGTGCTGCGCTACTTTCCGGTTCGGAAGGGGTGACTATCACCTCATCAAGTTCCACTTTCCTCCCACTCAATTCTTTCGAGAGAAACTCCTTCTCTAGAAAGGACCCGTTCTTGGCAACGAAGATCTTGCCTTCGGATCTGAGGTAGAAGGTATACCCAATAGTTTCCTTAGGGTATCCTATGAAGACGCATTTTTCCGATTTGGGTTCGAGCTTTTCAGGTTGAAGTTTCTTGACATAAGCATCGCATCCCCAAACTTTTAGAAACGACAGCTTAGGTTTCTTCCCAAACCATAATTCATAC
>NW_025281449.1:0-1200 GCF_018294505.1 Triticum aestivum
GACGGGGCAGGAAATTATGACATGGGGCCACCAGACGAAGAGATGACCGATTATGTGCCCGAAGAGGAAGAAGGCCTCAGAAATGTCGATGGCGAAGAGGCAGTTCAAGGCGGAGAAGACGCGGACACGCCACCGTCTTCGTCGCTACTAAGTTCAGCCATGTGGGACCCGCATGTTCGAGACCTGCTTCGCAAGAAGACGACTAGCGACAGAGCTGCTTCTAGAGAGGAGGCCAAACTGGCGTAACTGGAGGTAGACTCGATGACTCCTTTGTATGATGGTTGCAATAATACCGAGGTGACCCGCTTGAGTTTCACATTAGAACTTCTAAAGATGAAGGCAAAAAACAAATGGACAGATACAAGCCTGGATGAGCTTCTGAAGTACCTAAAGAAGGTTCTTCCCGCGGAAAGCCTGTGTCCTACTAGTGTCGAGGAGGCAAAGAAAATCGTATGCCCTCTGGATCTGCCACATATTAGATATCACGCATGCATCAATGATTGCATCATATATCGGAACGAGCACGCGGAAAAAACCATCTGTCCAAAGTGCAATGCTTCACGATATAAAAAGGCCGGAAAGAAAGCTCCACAAAAAGTTGTATGGTACTTTTCGATCACTCCGCGTCTACACCGGTATTTCGTAGATCCTAAGGAAGCAAAGCTTATGCACTGGCACGCGGAGAGGGTGGCCAGATGACAGAGATGAACCGAAGCTGAGACACCTCGCAGATGCTAGCCAGTGGAGAGCATTAAATGCTGAATTTGAATTTTTCACAAATGATCCAAGGAACATCGTGCTTGGCGCTAGTAGTGATGGCATGAATCCATCTGGCAACCAGAACACCAATCATAGCACATGCCCGTGTTTGTATGGATGTACAACCTCCCCCCCTGATTGTGCATGAAGGAAAAATACATACACATGGCTATGCTTATTCAAGGGCCGAGACAACCGGGAAATGATATAAATCTGTATCTCGGGTTACTGAAAGATGAGTTACAGACGCCGGCCAAGACATGGGATGCAAGCAAAGGAGAGTATTTCTACATGAGAGCCGCGCTGATCACGCCGGTGCAGGACTATCTCGGTTACGGCTATCTCTCCGGCCAGGTGTGCCACGGATATTGTGGATGCACGAGGTGCATGGATGATACAACTTCTCTGCAGCTATCGAAAGATGGCGGGTCTTCGAAAATT
>NW_025281450.1:0-1200 GCF_018294505.1 Triticum aestivum
CGACCTGTCAATTTGGTCACAATCAAGAACAAATATCCGCTCCCCAGGATCAACGACCTGTATGATCAGCTCGCTGGATCCTCAGTCTTCTCCAAGATGGATTTGAGGTTGGGCTACCATCAAATCAAAATCAGAAACGGGGACATTCCTAAAACGGCCTTTGTTACTCGTTATGGCCAATACGAGTACACCGTCATGTCCTTCGGATTAACCAACGCTCCAGCCACCTTTTCTCGGTTAATGAACTCAATCTTCATGGAGTATTTGGATAAATTCGTCGTAGTTTATCTCGATGATATACTCATCTACTCCAAGAACGAGGAGGAACATGCCGAACATCTAAGGCTAGTGTTGAAGAAACTTCGAGAGCATCGCCTTTATGCCAAATTTTCTAAATGTGAATTCTGGTTGTCGGAAGTGACCTATCTGGGTCATGTAATATCTGGTAAAGGTATTGCTGTTAACCCTGAGCGAGTTCAGGCCGTCCTTAATTGGACTCCACCTGAATCGATCAAGCAAGTTCGGAGTTTTCTGGGCTTAGCGAGCTATTGTCGTCGCTTTGTCGAGAACTTCTCCAAAGTTGCTAAACCTCTAATCGAACTCCTCAAGAAAGATAAAAAGTTCGAATGGACTCCACAATGTGAGCACAGCTTTCAGGAACTGAAAAGACGCCTGACTTCTGCTCCCGTACTGGTACCGCCAGGCTTCTCTAAGGACTTTGTTATCTACTGCGACGCCTCGCGACAAGGATTAGGTTGCATTCTCATGCAAGATCGACATGTAATTGCTTACGCTTCACGACAATTGCACCCACATGAGGAGAATTATCCTACTCATGATCTAGAGCTTGCAGCCGTAGTCTATGCACTTAAGACCTGGCGACATTACCTCCTCGGTAACCGTTGCGAAATATTCACTGATCACCAAAGTCTGAAGTACATTTTCACCCAACCGGATTTGAATCTCAGGCAAAGACGTTGGGTTGAGTTGATCACAGATTTCGACTTAGGAATAACTTACACCCCAGGGAAAGCCAACGTCATGGCTGATGCGCTAAGTCGTAAATCTTATTGTAACAACCTAATGTTACAACAAAGTCAACCGCTTCTCCATGAGGAATTTCGGAAGCTTAACCTTCACATTGTTCCTCAAGGTTTTCTTTCCACCTTGGTGGCGAAACCTACCCTTACGGACCAGATC
>NW_025281451.1:0-1200 GCF_018294505.1 Triticum aestivum
TGTGACGCCCCCGATTCAATCGTACACTAATCATGCACGCAAATGTGTACGATCAAGATCAGGGACTCACGGGAAGATATCACAACACAACTCTACAAATAAAATAAGTCATACAAGCATCATAATACAAGCCAGGGGCCTCGAGGGCTCGAATACAAATGCTCGATCATAGACGAGTCAACGGAAGCAACAATATCTGAGTACAGACATAAGTTAAACAAGTTGCCTTAAGAAGGCTAGCACAAACTGGGATACAGATCGAAAGAGGCGCAGGCCTCCTGCCTGGGATCCTCCTAACTACTCCAGGTCGTCGTCAGCGGGCAGCACGTAGTAGTAGGCACCTCCGGTGTAGTAGGGGTCGTCGTCGACGGTGGCGTCTGGCTCCTGGACTCCAGCATCTGGTTGCGACAACCAGGAAGAAGGAAAGGGAAAGAAAAAAAAGGGGGGGAGAAAGCAACCGTGAGTACTCATCCAAAGTACTCGCAAGCAAGGAACTACACTACATATGCATGGGTATATGTGTAAGGAGGCTATATCAGTGGACTGAACTGCAGAATGCCAGAATAAGAGGGGGATAGCTAATCCTATCGAAGACTACGCTTCTGGCAGCCTCCGTCTTGCAGCATGTAGGAGAGAGTAGATTGAAGTCCTCCAAGTAGCATCTTCAAGCAGCATCTCCAAGCAGCATCGCATAGCATAATCCTACCCGGCAATCCTCTCCTCGTCGCCCTGCGGAAAAGCGATCACCGGGTTGTCTGTGGAACTTGTAAGGGTGTGTTTTATTAAGTATCCGGTTCTAGTTGTCATAAGGTCAAGGTACAACTCCAAGTCGTCCTGTTACCGAAGATCACGGCTATTCGAATAGATTAAACTTCCCTGCAGGGGTGCACCACATAGCCCAACACGCTCGATCCCATTTGGCCGGACACACTTTCCTGGGTCATGCCCGGCCTCGGAAGATCAACACGTCGCAGCCCCACCTAGGCAAAACAGAGAGGCCAGCACGCCGGTCTAAACCTAAGCGCGCAGGGGTCTGGGCCCATCGCCCTGAGCACACCTGCACGTTGCGTGGGCGGCCGAAAGCAGACCTAGCCTAGTGGCGTTCCAGTCCAATTCGGCGCGCGCCGCTCCGTCGCTGACGTCTGAAGTGCTTCGGCTGATACCACGACGTCGGGATACCCATAACTACTCCCACGTAGA
>NW_025281452.1:0-1200 GCF_018294505.1 Triticum aestivum
ATGAAAGGTCTGCTGAAATGGTACAAGGGTTACATAAAAAATAAAAACACCAAAGAATATATTTATGCGGAAGTTAGATATGAGCATCACTTCAAACATTACTATGTACAAATTCATCTGAGTGAATTGTTCCAGCTTTTCAATCTGCGCGAGCTCGACAAATCTATCATCAGTTGCTACGTTCTGTAAGTGATTTATTTCTACCCCATCTCGTTCATATTGCCTGCACTATATATATGTCCTAACTATATTGTTGTGTCCGCTATTATACATGCAGAATGAAGATTAAGGAATGCAGAGTAAGGAACATCCATGATGTTGGGTTCATTGACCCACACATCGTTAATGGATATGTGTTGGAGCATCACCCCGCCGACATGGAGGCAGACCTGTGGCAGTTTCTTACAAAGCAGGAACTCAAAAGTGATATTCTATTTCCTTACCATTTTGGGTGAGTGTTCCTGTCTTGAGTACATTCTCTTTTGTTTACTCAATGCATGGTATGTGGCCGGCTAATCGATGAGTTATGCATGACGTACTGTGCATGTATCGTGTCCGCAGGTTCCACTGGATTCTGCTAGTAATTAAAGTTGACACCTCAGAATGTCTCGTCCACGACTCTCTGAATAAGGATCCAAAGCTTTGGGTCGACATGAGAAGAATGCTGCAGAAGTAATTATTTTCATTCATTTGCACTCTATATCGATCGGCCTATTTCGTTCATTTCCTAATATCAAGTAACTAATAACTCTCTTGTTCATTTAATTTTCTTTGCCTCGTAGGGTTTGGAGACGGTTCGTAGATACAAAGGTCGGTGAATTCAAAAAAGAGCTAGAATTCAAAAGGGCAAAGGCTAAGAATGGTGAGGATATTCAGCCAGCGGGGACCAATCTATGTGCATACTATGTCTGTGAGATGATCCGGAGATACACCTCTGAGCGGGTTCCGAGTGATACCAATGCTCAGAGGAATAACCTCCGGATGATGCTTAGTCCAGAAGCTCGCTTCCGACCACTTCAAGAGGAACTAGCTGGATGGTTCAGGAGGGAAGTCCTCCATCCTAAAGGAGAACACCATTACGAGGACGTAGAACTTTATATGCATTAAATTATGTATGGAAACTTGTTCAAAATTGTATATGGTCATCCGATGATATTGAATATATATTGTATATTCCTCTTGAATTCTTTTTGGTTCTAA
>NW_025281453.1:0-1200 GCF_018294505.1 Triticum aestivum
ATTTCCTTTGATCATAGCAGCAATGTTGGTAAAAAAACCATTTTCCACAATTGTTTTCTCAGTATTTATTACAGTGGGATGCTTGTGCAAGCTTAAGTAATGATCATATTTTCCTATTATTTTCCTCTTGCACCCATGCACCCATGCACAATATACATTTATGTAAAAATCCTATGTAATTGGTGCGGATAACTGAGGTCAATTGTCAATTTGTTTGAACAACAGGTATCTAAGAAGACTCCATTACCCGTTTCATTGTCTTATCGTGGAAATGAAGTGCTGCCAGAACTTATTTCAAAGTGCGGGGGGCTTCCCTTAATAATAGTTGCTGTAGCCAGCATATTGGCTACCAAGGGAGGCACATGGATGGATACTGCTAGTTCCATCAATCTAAGGTTTATGCATGAGATAGAGATCAACCCCGAGTTTGAGTGCCTATGGGATCTATTTAGTTGGATGCATTCCTGCTTCCGTAGTTGCCCATATTCTGTCAAGCCATGTATCTTTGACCTATCACTTTTTCCTCGAGACTACAACATTCGGCAAAGGCGCCTAATAAGGCGTTGGATTGCTGATGGCTACTCCAGGGACAGCGATGGTAAATCTGCTGAGGAGAATGGGGAGGAGTTCTTCTCCAAGCTCCACAATCTGAGCATAATCCAACAGCAACCAGAGTCAGCCACGTTTAGTGACATAAGGATGGTCTTGTGTCGAGTCAATGGATTTTTGCGCGAGTGCATCTGCTCACAGGGAATGCAGGAGAACCTTGTATATGAACTTGCCGGCACTTGCAGCCTCCCCCAACGCACTGGGCGTCATCTTGTCATATTGGAAAGCTGGGGTAGGGATAGGATTGTGCTCGAGAGCATTGACTTGTCAAGGCTGCGGTCAATGACAGTGTTTGGGGAGTGGAAACCATTCTTCATCTCCCAGAGCACGAAGCTTCTCAGGGTGTTGGATCTGGAGGATGCAGTCGGTGTAACAAATGATGATGTCGAGCAGATGGTCAAGCTGTTGCCTTGCCTCATGTTCCTCTCCCTACGAGGATGCGACCAGATCTTCCAGCTGCCTAGGTCATTAGGTGATCTGAGGCAGCTTCAGACTTTGGATGTGACAAACACATCCATAATCACTCTGCCAGCATCCATCACCAAACTACAAAAGCTCCAGTACATTCGTGCCGGCGCTGCTGCAACCGCA
>NW_025281454.1:0-1200 GCF_018294505.1 Triticum aestivum
CCATGGACACGATGTAGATCTTATCATTAAAGCTTCTCTTTAATTAATTATTCCCTTGGTATAAGTTCATCTTATATCTGGGATTTGGTCCTTTGCTATCGTGGTTCGGACCATGATTGTTCTTCTTGGATCCCATTATCGGAAAAGTTAAAAGTACTTGCCTTATGCAGATCATTACGTCTGCCCAACCTATACCTTCGAGTATTACCCCTAGTATCTCGAGGATATCAACCCATTACACTACATCTTATGAATTTCTGATGAAGTAGTACTTTTCCCCGTCATAGTCACTCCACGGGTTCTGGGTTGTCGTCAACCGAGAACACCGATTTGTGAATCAAATCAACACTGTGATTCAATACTTCTAGTACTTTGTTGTTGAGAAGTTTAATACTCCATCACGTCATTCCTAGCCTGATTCACTATATCATTATTGTGCTAATTTTTAACTGTGCTACCTGGTCCTTCTTCATGGAGCACAATTTTCGACGATGAGCAAACCTTACGTCGATCTTCCTCGTCATACCATCTCGCCTTGAACAGCAGACTTGATTTCGAGTATGTGTCCTATCCTGGGTTTCAATAACCTTTCGCTTCATCATTCCTTTGACTTGATGTCATCACCGATCGATTACACCTTCATGAAATCTCTCGACAATTGTGTCGTGATCATCATCAACATTTTGAGCTCTTCCCCGGATATCAATTGAATTCATGATGGGAAATACCATCCTTGCCCCTCGATGATTTGTGTTATCCTCGACAACATTCTTGCCTTGCCCCATCACAAACTTGTTCATGTTTTGTGTTGTATCTTGATTTCTTTGCATTTGTTCTTTACCTTCGAGTATTACCATCTTTTATGTCAAGAATGCCGTGAGGATTTCACCACCTCTTAAGAATTCTTGATATATTAATACTTCTCACCATCACCATTCTTTCTTGGTCCCCGTGTTGTTTCAAACCGGAATACCGACAATTAAACTATGATGTGTGAACTCAAAACTTCTATCGACACTATTGCTTTGAAGTTAATGGTCAACCGTTCGTTCTTAGACTATTGGTTACTTGATGACCATTCTAACTTGATCATACTACCTAAGCCCATATTTCGGGTGCACTTTTCAACCAATGTTAAATTGTGTATGTTTTCCTCGAACATACCTCATTATATACTTCGGTGTGTCCGATGCTATGTTG
>NW_025281455.1:0-1200 GCF_018294505.1 Triticum aestivum
AGGTCGGTCCAAGTTCCGGATGCGGCGTTCGCCGGACTATGTACGGAAACTGACCAAACCACCATGCGACTGTCATTAATGTGGCCTCCGTTTGATAGACCTGTGTACATATGATGGACAAACCAGAGTAATAATTCCTTGGGAAGAATGAACCCAAACAAGCAAAAAATACTAGGATTAATAGCACCTGGTTTATTTATTGTAGCGATCCGAAGAAAGGTGATCCCCAAAACTAGGACTCGATCCGCACACTCATTGCCAGATGTGCGATAAAGCGACGGCATGGCGATGCTGGCAAAGGTTGGCTTGCCAAGGCGAAGCCCTCAGTCCAGCTAACGTGACGAAGCTGGTCGGCTGGTGACGCCGAAGCCATCGGAGTATGTTGATGAAGAGATGATGAAGCCCCCGGTCTAGCCGAGGTGTTGGAGCGGCTCGCCGAAGAGATGCCGGAGTCTACCTGTCAGCTGATGTGTCGAAACAGGTCGGCGTGTTTGATGATGATTTGAAGAAGAGGCAGCATGGTGATGCCGACATAGGTCAAGACTTGTGACGCGATCGACGCTGCTTGATGCAGCTACCGCGTGGCGATGTCGGTGTGCCCGCTCCGTGTAGTCCGTGGGCAGCGACGTTGATGATGATTTATCCTTCACGATGCTGAACTCTTATTCGGCTTGCCAAGATGATGATCGAAGGAGTTGAGCTCGGCTCAATAAAGCGGCGACATGTCTAGTGCAGGTCGGCAGCCGTGGAGCAATACTACAGGACTGGTTTGACACCAGCGTGATGGTGAAGATTACCTCGGAGCAGGCTTAAAATTTTATGGGTACGTGTTTAAAAACAACACACAATAACATAGAAGAAAATTCCTTAAAAAAGGTTGTCCAATATCACGTTCATAAAGAAACATGAATTCGGGTCGGATCCATATTCGCGCAGAAAACAGATCCAAAAATTGGTCCACTCATTGGAAGGTTCCCAGAGTTTGAACCGGCAGATCGAGCTTAAATTAGGAGGGGTGGTAGATATGGGGATTCCGAAGTAGATTAACGGTTGGATCTTTCAAAGGACCTCCGAGCTGGGCTCTGGAGACCACGCCCTAAACTCGTCCAGATCCCCGTCCAGATTTGACAGGGCTCCGATATAACACAGATTGCCAGAGATTCCTCCATCGAAACTCGACGAAATTTTGCATGGTTGTTG
>NW_025281456.1:0-1200 GCF_018294505.1 Triticum aestivum
AATGTGACCAAGGGGTTGATCACGGGATGATGTGTTACGGAACGAGTAAAGAGACTTGCCGGTAACGAGATTGAACAAGGTATCGGTATACCGACGATCGAATCTCGGGCAAGTACCATACCGCTAGACAAAGGGAATTGTATACGGGATTGATTGAGTCCTTGACATCGTGGTTCATCCGATGAGATCATCGTGGAACATGTGGGAGCCAACATGGGTATCCAGATCCCGCTGTTGGTTATTGACCGGAGAACATCTCGGTCATGACTACATGTCTCCCGAACCCGTAGGGTCTACACACTTAAGGTTCGATGACGCTAGGGTTATAAAGGAAGTTTGTATGTGGTTACCGAATGTTGTTCGGAGTCCCGGATGAGATCCCGGACGTCACGAGGAGTTCCGGAATGGTCCGGAGGTAAAGATTTATATATAGGAAGTCCTGTTTTGGCCATCGGGACAAGTTTCGGGGTCATCGGTATTGTACCGGGACCACCGGAAGGGTCCCGGGGGCCCACCGGGTGGGGCCACCTGCCCCGGGGGGGCACATGGGCTATAGGGGGTGCGCCTTGGCCTACATGGGCCAAGGGCACCAGCCCCAAGAGGCCCATGCGCCTAGGGAACCCTAGAGGGAAGAGTCCTCAAGGGGGAAGGCACCTCCGAGGTGCCTTGGGGAGGATGGACTCCTCCCCCCTTCTTAGCCGCACCCCTTCCTTGGAGGAAGGGGCAAGGCTGCGCCTCCCCCTTCTCCCCTGCCCCTATATATAGTGGAGGGGAGGGAGGGCATCCATACCTGAGCCCTTGGCGCCTCCCTCCCTCCCGTGACACCTCCTCCTCTCCCGTAGGTGCTTGGTGAAGCCCTGCAGGATTGCCACGCTCCTCCATCACCACCACGCCATTGTGCTGCTGCTGGATGGAGTCTTCCTCAACCTCTCCCTCTCTCCTTGCTGGATCAAGGCGTGGGAGACATCGTCGAGCTGTACGTGTGTTGAACGCGGAGGTGCCGTCCGTTCGGCACTAGGATCATCGGTGATCTGAATCACGACGAGTACGACTCCATCAACCCCGTTCACTTGAACGCTTCCGCTTAGCGATCTACAAGGGTATGTAGATGCACTCTCTTTCTACTCGTTGCTGGTTTCTCCATAGATAGATCTTGGTGACGCGTAGGAAAATTTTGAATTTCTGCTACGTTCCCCAACA
>NW_025281457.1:0-1200 GCF_018294505.1 Triticum aestivum
AGACACCTCATTGGTCTTTCACAAAGTACGTACCTTGACAAGATATTGAAGAAGTTCAATATGGATCAGTCCAAGAAGGGGTTCTTGCCTGTATTGCAAGGTGTGCAATTGAGCACGGCTCAATGCCCGACCACGGCAGAAGATAGAGAAAAGATGAGTGTCATCCCCTATGCCTCGGCCATAGGGTCTATTATGTATGCCATGCTGTGTACCAGACCTGATGTAAACCTTGCCGTAAGTTTGGTAGGAAGGTACCAAAGTAATCCCGGCATGGAACACTGGACAGCGGTCAAGAATATCCTGAAGTACCTGAAGAGGACTAAGGATATGTTTCTCGTTTATGGAGGTGACGAAGAGCTCGTCGTAAAGGGTTACGTCGATGCTAGCTTCGACACAGATCTGGATGACTCTAAGTCACAAACCGGATACGTGTATATTTTGAATGGTGGGGCAGTAAGCTGGTGCAGTTGCAAGCAGAGCGTTGTGGCGGGATCTACATGTGAAGCGGAATACATGGCGGCCTCAGAGGCAGCACAAGAAGCAATCTGGGTGAAGGAGTTCATTACCGACCTAGGAGTTATTCCCAATGCGTCGGGCCCGATGACTCTCTTCTATGACAACACTGGAGCTATTGCCCTTGCCAAGGAGCCCAGGTTTCATAGGAAGACCAGGCATATCAAGCGTCGCTTCAACTCCATTCGTGAAAGTGTTCAAAATGGAGACATAGATATTTGTAAAGTACATACGGACCTGAATGTAGCAGATCCGTTGACTAAACCTCTCCCTAGAGCAAAACATGACCAACACCAGAACTCTATGGGTGTTCGATTCATCACAATGTAACTAGATTATTGACTCTAGTGCAAGTGGGAGACTGTTGGAAATATGCCCTAGAGGCAATAATAAAATGGTTATTATTATATTTCCTTGTTCATGATAATTGTCTATTGTTCATGCTATAATTGTGTTATCCGGAAATCGTAATACATGTGTGAATACATAGACCACAACATGTCCCTAGTGAGCCTCTAGTTGACTAGCTCGTTGATCAACAGATAGTCATGGTTTCCTGACTATGGACATTGGATGTCATTGATAACGGGATCACATCATTAGGAGAATGATGTGATGGACAAGACCCAATCCTAAGCATAGCACAAAGATCGTGTAGTTCGTTTGCTAGAGCTTTTCCAATGTCAA
>NW_025281458.1:0-1200 GCF_018294505.1 Triticum aestivum
GCCACAATCCTTGGCGTCTGGCCCAGACGCCACGGGCCTCGGCGTCTGGCCCAGGGCCAGACGCCAGGGTCTCCGGCGTTTGGCCCCCTGGCCTCCGCAAAACTCGTTTTGCACCGACCTAAAGCCTCATGGGTTTGACCCCTTGGCCTAACCATATCATCCAATATATGAATCTTTACGTCTCGACCATTTCAAGACTCCTCGTCATGTCCCTGATCTCATCTGGGACTCCGAACTCCTTCGGTACATCAAAACATGTAAACTCATAATATAACTGTCATCGAAACCTTAAGCGTGCGGACCCTACGGGTTCGAGAACAATGTAGACATGACCGAAACACGTTTCCGGTCAATAACCAATAGCGGAACCTGGATGCTCATATTGGCTCCCACATATTCTACGAAGATCTTTATCGGTCAGACCGCATAACAACATACATTGTTCCCTTTGTCATCGGTATGTTACTTGCCCGAGATTTGATCGTCGGTATCCAATACCTAGTTCAATCTCGTCACCGGCAAGTCTCTTTACTCGTTACGTAATACATCATTCCGTAAATAACTCATTAGCTACATTGCTTGCAAGGCTTATAGTGATGTGCATTACCGAGAGGGCCCAGAGATACCTCTCCGACAATCGGAGTGACAAAACCTAATCTCGAAATACGCCAACTCAACATGTACCTTCGGAGACACATGTAGTACTCCTTTATAATCACCCAGTTACGCTGTGACGTTTGGTAGTACCCAAAGTGTTCCTCCGGTAAACGGGAGTTTCACAATCTCATAGTTACAGGAACATGTATAAGTCATGAAGAAAGCAATAGCAACATACTAAACGATCAAGTGCTAGGCTAACGGAATGGGTCATGTCAATCACATTATTCTCCTAATGATGTGATCCCATTAATCAAATGACAACACATGTCTATGGTTAGGAAACATAACCATCTTTGATTAATGAGCTAGTCAAGTAGAGGCATACTAGTGACTATATGTTTGTCTATGTATTCACACATGTATCATGTTTCCGGTTAATACAATTCTAGCATGAATAATAAACATTTATCATGAAATAAGGAAATAAATAATAACTTTATTATTGCCTCTAGGGCATATTTCCTTCAGTCTCCCACTTGCACTAGAGTCAATAATCTAGTTCACATCGCTATGTGATTTAACACCAATATTCACATCTGC
>NW_025281459.1:0-1200 GCF_018294505.1 Triticum aestivum
CTCTACATGACCAGAATTGTTTCGCTTCACGGTATTCCACTGGTTATCAGTTCAGACCGTGGCAGTTTATTCACTTCAAGATTCTGGGCAAGTTTCCAAGAAGCTATGGGCACTCATCTGTCTTTCAGCACTGCTTTTCATCCTCAGTCACAAGGGCAAGTTGAACGTGTCAACCAAGTTCTCGAAGACATGCTTCGAGCTTGTGTTATTTCCTTCGGCAAGAAATGGGAGGAATCTCTTCCGTATGCTGAGTTCTCTTATAATAATAGCTATCAAGCTAGTCTGAAGATGGCCCCCTTCGAAGTGTTATATGGACGAAAGTGTCGAACCCCTCTGAACTGGTCAGAAACTGGGGAACGTCCACTCTTCGGTCCGGATATTATCCAACATGCCGAAGAACAAGTCCGCATTATTCGCGAGAATCTCAAGACTGCTCAGTCACGTCAGAAGAGTCAGTATGACCGTCATCATAAGGACATGGTCTATCAACCTGGCGAAAAGGCCTATCTTCGCGTTACACCAATGAAGGGTGCTCACCGCTTCGGGATCAAGGGCAAACTAGCTCCTCGCTATATTGGCCCTTTCACTATTCTGGAAAGGCGTGGAAAAGTGGCTTATCAGCTGGAGCTTCCGCCGAACCTTTCTCAGGTTCACGATGTGTTCCACGTGTCACAACTCCGACGCTGCTTCAAGGACCCAATCCGAGCTGTGGATCATGAAGTGCTCGAATTGCAACAGGACCTCTCCTATAAAGAGCAACCGGTCCGCATTCTCGACCAAGCTGAACGCCGCACACGCCAGAAGGCGATCAAGTTCCTCAAGGTCCAGTGGTCGAATCACTCTGAAGACGAAGCCACCTGGGAAAGCGAGGATCGTCTGCGTGATGAATACCCCGCACTGTTTCCTTCTACCTCCTAAATCTCGGGACGAGATTTCTTGTAGTGGAGGAGATTTGTAACACCCGGATGATTAAGCAACAGTGATCACCTCGGTTACTGTGGCTAACCTCACGTTGATTCGAACCCGGTCTACAAATAAATTCAAAACAAAACCAAAGATAAAAGGTTTCAAAAACTAAAACTAAAATGTTCGGGGGTTGTCTAAAATAGCAAACCTAATTATGGTGGGGTGCACAAAATTTTGTAAAATGTTTTGGCATTTTAATTAATCTAAAACAGAAAGTAAGAAAAGGGAAAAATA
>NW_025281460.1:0-1200 GCF_018294505.1 Triticum aestivum
TGAGATTCAGATCTGGTTGGTGTCAGGATATTCCAGACTCATCGAGTCTAGGAAGAAAATGAAAGTTTGCAACACAAATCGACGAGATGACGTTGCGAGATTCTTGGGAAATGAACTACGATAGCAAGCTCCAAAACATGAGCTGGTTCTGCTACACATGTGTGAACACGCTGCCTCAGACAAACATGATCACATGGTAGTCTTACAATAAAACACTACCGAGTTCTGGTTGGGAACCATCAGCGAGGATATCGAAGTTCTTTCATAAGTCCGGATTAGCTCTTATGAAGATACTCCTTCTCCTTGAACAAATCAGTCAGTGGCTTGGTGTGCTAGGATATACATATGGAATGAAGATGATCAGTCTAACAGACCATAGAATTCTTCGCACGTGCATGACCGACTTGGGATGATTCCAAAGGAGCAAAAACAAACTTTCTCGAATTCACGTCGGCAGCTTACATCAAAATGCACGTGAATCAAAGGAAGTCACTCCTTTCATCAAACAAGTACTTCATGAGCTAGCATGAAGAAAATGCTTTCAAAAGTTTCCAACACTAACTTAATGTTCAACAACATCATGGAGGAGATAAGGATGTTGTCAATGGACTCAACAACAACTCATCGGAATTTCCATATCACTGGACTTCCACCATCGTGTGAACACGGTGATAGCATTGGTCAGACCCAAAAGATATAATGGTGTATGCTCGAGGGATCAACCATGAGGAAGACAACATTACGAGCATCGTTGGTTCTGACTTGATTTGACGATAGCCCACATTCAAATCAAAGGATTGATAAGACGATAGGTCCAGCAACTGATCACAGGGACCAATCGATGAAGATATCATCTTTCTTCAACACACACTACACAAGAATATCCCTTTGGAACGAACTAAGTCAGGCAAGCTTTTATCTTCCAACCCTCCAAGTTGTCGTTTAGCTTAACCAACTAGCTCAGGGATATCTAACACCGATTCTTGGAGAGAAGGTGGTTCACAAGAAACCAACTTGATCACGAGCTCAACATAGCGGTCAGGTGACAACCTGGTAATACTTCCGAGAAGATCTTCGGAAATCACGAACCACCGATATGTTACTAAGCTCGAGAACAATCTTGCTTTTCAGGGCAAGATGATATGATCAAATGAGCGAGGACTTGACAAAATCCTAACTCATCAATCAAAGAGTGCACCA
>NW_025281461.1:0-1200 GCF_018294505.1 Triticum aestivum
TGGCCGGGGCGTGCGCCGGCGTGCGTCGGCCACGCGCCTGTGCCTACTGGCGCGAGGAGGAAGGCGACAGGGGGGGGGGGAAGTGGAGATGGGCTGGGCCGTGCTGCTGGGCCAGGTGGGCTACCAGGTGAGCGCCAGGTAGTCCTTCTCTCTCTTTCTATTTCTGTTTTTATTTATCTATTTTGTTCTGTGTTGTTTTAGTTTAGTAAAATACTAAACCATTTTATAAAATCCTGAAAATAGTTATGTGGCTAGAGTTAAAATATACCAAACCACATAAAATGTTCCAGTAATTATTGGACATATATTTTTTATATATCAAATATATATCCAATGCAAATAGCTATTTATTTAATTCAAAGGCCCAAAATAATTAACTCTGAGATACCAAAAATATTGTTTTGAGTTTTACCTCTTTGCAATATTTTCAGAGACTAAGAGGAACATTTTCTTGGACTTCTTTGAGGAGATTTTAATGTTGATCATTTTTAGAAGGTTTCTGAGGCTTTGAAAATTCCTCAATTCAAATTTCATTTGAATTAAAACATGATGCTCACATGAGGTCTAGCCTAGTGCATAACAGGACCAGGGATGTGACAACTCACCCCCACTAAACAAAAATCTCGTCCCGTGATTCAAGCGTAGGGTAAGGTGAAGGGGGAACGCAACTAGTACAATCTTCACGATCCAGGTTGCACTTCATAAGAACGTTGATTCGATCACCATCATTGTCTTGAAGTCTTGCTCTGAGAAATCCTGTCAACATGACATGGAGGGAAGAAGGAGACTCTAGAAGGGTCGATCTTCTCGAAGATCGAACAACTCACGGAATGAGACATAGGACCATCTCTCGGGTTGAGACACGAGATACACATCAAGAGGGGTGGAAAGAAACGGATGACGAAGGTTCACTAGGTAGACCACAATTCCACACCTAAGAGGGTGGTAAACGATTGTCAACGTAGCGAGGAGTTGAGTTGCCATGATACCACAACGATGCACCTTAGAGAAGGTGACTCGTAGAAATATCCAAGTGGCGAAAAGAATTACCTTTGATTTAAAGATCATTGAAACTCTTTAAACCAGCCTAAGGCAATTCTCGAGCAATCGTTTGGAGGGGGTCGGTAGAGTGGCATACTCGGATTTGGATGATGTGGATTACCTTGTTGAAGACAACGTAATGGATGAATTTGCTTATCA
>NW_025281462.1:0-1200 GCF_018294505.1 Triticum aestivum
GGAAGAATTCAAGGAAGGCTTCCGTGGGGCACACATTCCCAGGAGCATCCTAAAGATCAAGAAGAGAGAGTTTGATGACCTGAAGCAAAGAGGCATGACCGTCACAGAATACAACGGCCAGTTTACCCAACTGTCTCGTTATGCCTACGACGAGCACATGACAGAAAACAAGAAGATGGAAAAATTCCTGGACGGCCTGGCACCAGCATTAAGATGCCAACTGATTGTACACACCTTTCCGGATTTTAAGACGCTGGTGGACAAGGCCATCACCCTGGAGAATGAGCGCCGTAGTCTGGAAGATATCCGCAAGCGGAAGAGGGACAAGACGACTCTTGCCCGCAGCAACCGAGGCAAGACTGAGGTCCCAAGGACAGACACGAGGAGATCCACGACTACTGAGCCAAGACCCGTCGGACAATTTCATGCCAGAGACAAGGAGTTCACATACCGTCCAGGGGTCACCTGCTATGCTTGTGGTCAACAAGTGCATTATGCTAAACAGTGCCCGAAGCCAAGAGACTCGGCACCCAAGCCGAACAATGGTGGAAACAATCCAGCCCCCAAGCGCAACAACTTCAATCCCAGCAACAACCACAGGAAGGGTCACTTGAACCATGTGACCAGGGAAGAAGCGCAGAATGCCCCAGACATCGTGCTCGGTACGTTCCCTGTCAACACAGTACCTGCCACAGTTTTGTTTGATTCTGGAGCTTCCCATTCGTTCGTTTCGAAGAGTTTTGTTTCACAACATGGTTTTCCGATACTCCCCTTGGAAAAATCTATGATCATCAAGTCCCCCGGAAATAAGCAAATTGCTCAGGGTTACTGCCAAGGAGTGGTCATTGAGTTCGAAGGACTACCATTCCACGCGAATCTCATCGTGTTGGAAAGTAAAGGACTGGATGTCATTTTAGGAATGGACTGGTTGACCACCAACAAAGGATTCATCGACTGTTTCAATCGGACAGTGATTCTCACTCACCATCACGGCAAGACTATAAGAGTTTCCGCTCAAGAAAGGCCACGATCACAGAAACCAAAACTGAACAAGATGGACATCGCAGAATTAAGAAAAGTGCCAGTGGTATGCGAGTTCCCTGATGTGTTCCCGGAAGAACTACCAGGCATGCCACCAGACCGAGAGATCGAATTCAGCATCGAACTAGCACCTGGCACCGCTCCCATTTATAAGAAGCC
>NW_025281463.1:0-1200 GCF_018294505.1 Triticum aestivum
ATATTGGAAGATCTAGGATCCATTTCAATTGCGTTGTGTCATCCAGCCAACCAACCCGTGCCAAATTTTGGTGGAGAAAAGGACCTGCAAGGCTCCAACGCCTCGTCAAACATTTGGTTGTGTAAACAGGATGAGGTAACCAAGCTTGGGAGAGCCAAATAATTGGATCTCAGTCAAACAGAACTATCACTTTCATCAACGCCAAAATATTTTGTCAGGCACTTTGAGGCTCTGATCCAAACTTGGCCCGAGATAGTTAATTCAAAATCTGATTTACGAGACACTATCAAAGATCAAGTTTTTTATCTAGTCTTTGATGTTTGTATATCTATTACTACCTTCGTCCTGGTTTATTAGCCCCCCTCGTGTTTAGGGTCATATTTTGACCATAAGTTTAACTAATAAAATATCAGTTATACATAGGAAAATTAGTATTACCGGAAACTATGTTCAAATACGGATTCATTGATATCGTTTTTTGTAACATGCATTAACATATTTTTATTAAAATCTATGATCAAAATCAGGCATAAAATACAAAGGGGTCAATAAACCAGCACGAAATTAGTATTACTCTTCTATGATTTGAAAGATGCAAACTAATCTAATGCTAAAATTAAACTAACCATAATTTGATTGCTCATTCATGCGGCCGGCCGGCCGGCTAGAATGCACGATAGATCAAAACGAGGCACCTACATATCCCCTTCCCTTAGCGGCAGGCGCGAGCATGTTGGAAAAAATAATGCTACACATACAAAAAGATACATGCTTTTACATAAAGGTGGATTTTGATTGGAGATTAACAGAGAGAATGGGCCCATCTTCATAAAAATCAGGGGGAAGGGGGGAGGTTAGTTAATTTAAAAAGATTCTAGGCAGTGTGTAAAAGCATAAAAACCTTTGTATGTTTTGCATTATTGATGTTGGAAACGAAGCGATTAGAGGAGGTATGTATATATGTACACATCTATTTTTAATTTGTTATCCAATATATTTTTCAGTCTGGGTAGAAAAAGTTTGTTATCCCAAACATGGAGCACTAAGCAGGAAGACACCACGGCAACTGCCGTCGCCGGCATGGTGGCTGCCAGTAGCAGGAAGAGCGCGGCAGTGCCGGCGAGATGCGCTTGGGTTGGTCTCCTCATGTTCGCGACCCTGCCCGCAGAAGATCACGCACACACATATATATGGATGGAT
>NW_025281464.1:0-1200 GCF_018294505.1 Triticum aestivum
ATCATACACGTCAACACTGAAGAGCAATTGGCAGATATCTTCACCAAGCCCTTGGATGAGAAGAGGTTTTGCAAGTTACAGTGTGAGCTAAATATCCTGGAATCCTCAAATGTCCTGTGATCAGGCACACATCCTAACCCTTATGCATATTGATGACTTAGATGTGCAACGCACAAAGTAAAGTATATCTTCAATCAATGAAGACATACATTCTAAGTGTGAATACATTAATGTGGAATTTGACTTCGGAGCACCACGACAATTGTGCGCGGTGTCTGGGTCTAATACTTCCTATACGGTGGGTAACGCCACCACCAAACGTTCTATTTTGAAGTGTTTCACTCATGGCGTTACCTTGCAATATCTTCACATTTGGTTTGGCTTCGAACTCAACATGTCTTCATGATTATCTTCACTACGTTGATTATATAGATGTATACATACTAGTGTTCTGTCCTCTACAGCATTCACTTATAGCTATGTCTTCTTGGTTGAATCTTTTGAACTAAGTGAATGTGATCGGACCCTAATCTCTCTATGCTTTCTATCTCAAATTCTATCTCTCCAAGTCATATGCATTCTATTGAAACTGTCGAATGTCTTCACTGCGTCCTTGTCAGCTGAAGATATAGAGACAACCATAAAGTCCGTTTTCAATGCTCATTCCTCCACATAAAATCCGGAGAAGCAAGAACGACCGCCCGACAATCCAGGCGTGCGTGGGACGTGGAACAAACCCCAAACTTCTGCAAACAGGCCACACGTTCCTCAGATGCGAATCGCCAGGGGCACCTGTGTAATAGCACAGTGCCGCCCCTGAGCCTATAAATTCACACTTACTGCGGTCATTATCTCCTTCTTCCACCCTCGCACGAACCCTAGCGCCACCGCTAGCACTCGACGACGCCGGCGACGAAGCGCTTCGCTGCTGCAACCTCTCCGACGCCGTCCTCACACCGACCGCGGACATCGTTCTCTCCGCCGTCGCCGTAGGTGTCTTCCGTCGCCAAGTTAGGGCATGGAGGACTGAACTGCTCGGCATCATCTCCCACTTCCGTCTAGCAGTTCCAAGTGTGGTAAATAAAACTTCTTTAAACAGCCCCTTTTGATCTCATGGTTCTGTCACTTTCTACCATAAGAAGTTTATCTTCACACAAGTTAGATCTCTCAATCTGCATCTCATAACATGCCTAGTATATT
>NW_025281465.1:0-1200 GCF_018294505.1 Triticum aestivum
AGAGGGCCCAGAGATACCTCTCCGACAATCGGAGTGACAAATCCTAATCTCGAAATACGCCAACCCAACATCGACCATTGGAGACACCTGTAGTACTCCTTTATAATCACCCAGTTACGTTGTGACGTTTGGTAGTACCCAAAGTGTTCCTCCGGTAAACGGGAGTTGCATAATCTCATAGTCATAGGAACATGTATAAGTCATGAAGAAAGCAATAGCAACATACTAAACGATCGGGTGCTAAGCTAATGGAATGGGTCATGTCAATCAGATCATTCTACTAATGATGTGACCTCGTTAATCAAACAACAACTCATTGTTCATGGTCAGGAAACATAACCATCTTTGATTAACGAGCTAGTCAAGTAGAGGCATACTAGTGACACTCTGTTTGTCTATGTATTCACACATGTATTATGTTTCCGGTAAATACAATTCTAGCATGAATAATAAACATTTATCATGATTATAAGGAAATAAATAATAACTTTATTATTGCCTCTAGGGCATATTTCCTTCACCACCGGAGGGGGCATCCACCATGGAGGGCTTCTACATCATCACCATAGCCCCTCCGATGAAGTGTGAGTAGTTTACTTTAGACCTTCTGGTCCATTGCTAGTAGCTAGATGGCTTCTTCTCTCTTTTTGGATCTCAATACAATGTTCTCCCCCTCTCTCGTGGAGATCTATTCGATGTAATCTTCTTTTTGCGGTGTGTTTGTTGATACCGATGAATTGTGGGTTTATGATCCAGTATTATCTATGGAAAATATTTGATTCTTCTCTGAATTCTTTTATGTATGATTGAGTTATCTTTGCAAGTCTCTTCGAATTATCTTTTTGGTTTGGCCAACTCGATTGCTAGTTCTTGCAATGGGAGAAGTGCTTAGCTTTGGGTTCAATCTTGCGGTGTCCTTACTCAGTGACAGAAAGAGTTGCAAGGCACGTATTGTATTGTTTCCATCGAGGATAACAAGATGGGTTTTTTATCATATTGCATGAATTTATCCCTCTACATCATGTCATCTTGCTTACAGCGTTACTCTGTTTTTACTTAATACTCTAGATGCATGCTGGATAGCGGTCGATGAGTGGAGTAATAGTAGTAGATGCAGAATCGTTTCGATCTACTTGTTTTGGACGTGATGCCTATATACATGATCATTGCCTAGATATACTCATAACTATGCTCAGTTCT
>NW_025281466.1:0-1200 GCF_018294505.1 Triticum aestivum
CTTTGTGATGAACTTCAATATGCAGGGGATGGAAAAGACCATTCCTGAGGTATATTCAATGCTGAAATCAGCGGAGGTGGAGATCAGAAAAGAACATCAAGTGTTGATGGTGAATAAAACCACTAAGTTCAAGAAAGGCAAGGGTAAGAAGAACTTCAAGAAGGACGGCAAGGGAGTTGCCGCGCCCGGTAAGCCAGTTGCCGGGAAGAAGTCGAAGAATGGACCCAAGCCTGAGACTGAGTGCTTTTATTGCAAGGGAAGTGGTCACTGGAAGCGGAACTGCCCCAAATACTTAGCGGACAAGAAGGCCGGCAACACCAAAGGTATATGTGATATACATGTAATTGATGTGTACCTTACCAGTACTCGTAGTAGCTCCTGGGTATTTGATACCGGTGCGGTTGCTCATATTTGTAACTCAAAACAGGAACTGCGGAATAAGCGGAGACTGGCGAAGGACGAGGTGACGATGCGCGTCGGGAATGGTTCCAAGGTCGATGTGATCGCCGTCGGCACGCTACCTCTGCATCAACCTACGGGATTAGTTTTAAACCTCAATAATTGTTATTTAGTGCCAGCTTTGAGCATGAACATTGTATCTGGATCTCGTTTAATTCGAGATGGCTACTCATTTAAATCCGAGAATAATGGTTGTTCTATTTATATGAGAGATATGTTTTATGGTCATGCCCCGCTGGTCAATGGTTTATTCTTGATGAATCTCGAACGTGATATTACACATATTCATAGTGTGAATACCAAAAGATGTAAAGTTGATAACGATAGTCCCACATACTTGTGGCACTGCCGCCTTGGTCACATTGGTGTCAAACGCATGAAGAAGCTCCATGCAGATGGACTTTTGGAGTCTCTTGATTACGAATCATTTGACACGTGCGAACCATGCCTCATGGGTAAGATGACCAAGACTCCGTTCTCCGGAACAATGGAGCGAGCAACCAATTTATTGGAAATCATACATACCGATGTGTGCGGTCCAATGAGTGTTGAGGCTCGCGGAGGATATCGTTATGTTCTCACTCTCACTGATGACTTAAGTAGATATGGGTATGTCTACCTAATGAAACACAAGTCTGAAACCTTTGAAAAGTTCAAGGAATTTCAGAGTGAGGTTGAGAATCAACGTGACAGGAAAATAAAGTTCTTATGATCAGATCGTGGTGGAGAATATTTAAGTCA
>NW_025281467.1:0-1200 GCF_018294505.1 Triticum aestivum
GCCGCGCCACCCCGCCTCCGCCGCCCGTGCCACGACGCCTCGCCGGCCTCCTTCTCGCCGGCCGGAGCCCGAGCTCCTCCGGGTCTCCCCGCCGGCGCGCCTCTGCCGCGAGCTCGGCTCGACCTGGATCCCCGAGCCCGCGTTGACTTCGCCCCCCTCGAGGTTGTTTTTTGCCTAAGTCCTCAATAATTCTCAGTATCTTGCTCTGTTCGAGATGCCGTAACTTTGTGCATGTAGCTCCGATTCGCGCGTATAATATGTCAAATTGTTCGTCTCGTGATGCTCTTCATTTTGTTCAATTGCACCATTTTCATTAGAGGTCATCTTGATGCCCAAATCCTCGTTGGAAGAGGGATAGTTGCTGTTAATCTCTGGTTCTTATCAGAACTTGGAGATTTGTCATTTTTGTATCATTTATTCTGTGCATCTTTTGAGCATGAGCTCTACATGTGTTTTGAAGTGTGCCATGCCATCTTTCCAGTGGTATAGTCCATGTATTTTTGTGATCTTTGTGGTGACTAGCACAAGCATGCAAAGTAGGCCCCGTAATATTTCTGATTTCAGGGACTTAGTGATTTCTCTAAGTCTTTGTCTGCTGTAATTTTGTTTCCATGTAAACTGGATGCTACAGAGAGATCCATGCATATTTTGGAGATGTTCAGTAAGGATGTTTTGTAGCTATAGTTGTAATTGATCCATTCCTGCAATTGTTTGCAATTTTAGAGTACCATAGCATGACTCAATCTTGCTCTACTTTTGCTATAAAATATTTCTGGCAGATTCTTAACATGACATGCATTTTTGCCAAGCTTATTGTAGTTGATCCACACATGCTATGTAATTGTACTTGCCATGGATAGCTTCTTAAACATGCCATCTTGCTGTAGGTATGCTTGGTTTTTCATGCATTGCTCTGTAGTGAGTGCATCAAGCTCACAAAGAGGCCTACATATTAATATTTTTGCCATGCTCTGTTTTCTGCTAAGTCTGAAACCTGATAACGAAACTTGCTATGTTTACATGCTTGCCATCATATCTTCTGGTCCTTTTTGGCTTATGGTCAGTAAGGGACTTTTGTCATGTGCATTTAGTAGAACACTACCATGCCTTGTTTTGCTATGTTAAGTTCCTGTAGCATGTTGATTTCGTGCTCTGAACATTGCTACCTGATGCTGATTTCTGCCATGTCCAGTTTTTCAC
>NW_025281468.1:0-1200 GCF_018294505.1 Triticum aestivum
AAGATGATACCGATATATCACACCTCAGGTTGTGTAAAGTGTCTCAAAGCAAAGTGGATGGCACATGATAACCAAAGGTTCACTCGAATGTCATTTGTGTACTCATAGGGATCTATATGGACGTCCACGTTCTGCTATCGGTCATTGAACGAAAGGGGTTTTTGTTCACGTCTATGTTTTATCGAACCAACATGGTCACAAGCTTAAACTAATCACAATCTGCTAAGTGTTAGTAGGCCATGAGTAATGAGGAAATATTTGTGAAATAGTAGTATTCAAGATAGTTTCGAGAGGAACTGAAAGTATTTCGAGGTCACCGGAAGGGTTTCGGGGTTTACCGGGTAATATCAATAAATACTATATAGGTGGAAAATATTTCCGATGATGTTAAATTAATAACAAAAAACTCTTATAATAGTTATGAGGTTTTTATATTTAATTAAATACCAACAGGCCTTGGAAGGCCAAGTGGTGGAAAGAATATTGGGCCACATATGCCCAATAGGGGAGGCGCCCAACCTAGCTTCTTGGACAAGCCAAGTGGGAGGCTAAATTGGAGGAGAACTCCCCCTCCTTGGCCGGCCAAATGGGGAGGAAACCTTCCCCCTTTGAGGCGACCCCTCCCATCTCCTCCAACCTATATATACTTGAGGTTTTAGCAGTTTTGTATACACAGGTTTTGGAGCCTCCTCTAGTTCGTTCTAGTTGATCCAATTAGAGCTAGATCTAGATTCTCTCTAATCCTCATAATTAGAAGCCTCGTATGGTCTAATCTCCTTCCTCTAATTCCCGAACGACGATTGGCTACGGACGGCGAAGCGCTGCCGGATCATGAAGATCATACGCTTGCAAATTGCAGAAAGGTCGTGCTTTCGGTCTTCTCGTTCGAGGGGTCGTTCGTGAACGGTTCGAAAACTTCAAGTACGATCTTACCGACTCATCTTCTTTTGCTGCAACTCTGAGTCGGTAACAATCTGATCCAGACCGTTATTGCATCTGCATGGTGTTTCTGGTTGATCGTAGGGCGATTTTTTAATATTCTCTACTCCCTTCGTTCCTAAATATAAGTCTTTTTAGAGATTCCACTACGGACTATATACGGATGTATATAGACATACTTTAGAGTATAGATTCGCTCAATTTGCTCCGTATGTAGTCCATAGTGAAATCTCTTGACTTATATTTAAGAAATGAGGGAGT
>NW_025281469.1:0-1200 GCF_018294505.1 Triticum aestivum
ATCGTGTCTTCATGAAGTTGTCACGCCAACGACTACTTCTACTTCTATGACTAACGCGTTTAGCAATAAAGTAAAGTAGTTTACATGGCGTTCTTCAATGACACGCAGGTCATACAATAAATAAAGACAACTCCTATGGCTCCTGCCGGTTGTCATACTCATCGACATGCAAGTCGTGAATCCTATTACAAGAACATGATCAATCTCATACATCACATATATCATTCATCACATCCTTTTGGCCATATCACATCACATAGCATACCCTGCAAAAACAAGTTAGACGTCCTCTAATTGTTGTTTGCATGTTTTACGTGGCTGCTATGGGTTTCTAGCAAGAACATTTCTTACCTACGCAAAACCACAACGTGATATGCCAATTGCTATTTACCCTTCATAAGGACCCTTTTCATCGAATCCGTTCCGACTAAAGTGGGAGAGACTGGCACCCGCTAGCCACCTTATGCACGAAGTGCATGTCAATCGGTGGAACCTGTCTCACGTAAGAGTACGTGTAAGGTCGGTCCGGGCCGCTTCATCCCACAATACCGTCAAAACAAGATTGGACTAGTAACGGTAAGCATATTGAACAACATCAACGCCCACAACTACTTTGTGTTCTACTCGTGCAAAGAATCTACGCAATAGACCTAGCTCATGATGCCACTGCTGGGGAACGTAGCAGAAATTCAAAAATTTTCCTACGTATCACCAAGATCTATCTATGGAGAGACCAGCAACGAGTAGAAAGGAGAGTGCATCTACATACCCTTGTAGATCGCTAAGCGGAAGCGTTCAAGTGAACGGGGTTGATGGAGTCGTACTCGTCGTGATTCAAATCACCGATGATCAAGTGCCGAACGGACGGCACCTCCGCGTTCAACACACGTACAGCCCGGTGACGTCTCCCACGCCTTGATCCAGCAAGGAGAGAGGGAGAGGTTGAGGAAGACTCCATCCAGCAGCAGCACAACGGCGTGGTGGTGATGGAGGAGCGTGGCAATCCAGCAGGGCTTCGCTAAGCACCATGGGAGAGGAGGAGGAGGGAGAGGGGCAGGGCTGCACCAACGAGAGATCAAATCGCGTGTTATGGGCAGCCCCTAGGCCTCATATATATAGGGGAAGGGGAGGGCTGCGCCCCCTTTAGGGTTTCCCACCCCAAGGGGCGGCGGCCAGCCTCCAGATGGCATCTGGTGCGGC
>NW_025281470.1:0-1200 GCF_018294505.1 Triticum aestivum
GAGCTGCCCGCCGAGGTAGCCGAAGCCGCCGCCGCCGAGTCCGGTTTTTTTATTAAAAACTGATTCGATTTAATTTTTTTCTAAACCCTAGTTTTTTTTCTCAGATCGGTTTATTTTTTTCGATTTTATTATTTAGTGAACGTTCACCGACCCGTTCGTTTTAACGAACGTGTTCGTCGGGTTGTCGCTGTTAACGAACGTTCGTTCGTTTAACTGTTCGTCAGTTTTTCTTTTTCGTCGGAATTTTCCGAGATTATTCCAGATCGCGATTTCCGATCAGATCTTCGTTTTCGTTTAACTTTTCGCTCGTTTATCGGAATCAGGCGATTCAAGCGCCTAGAGTTTCGTCTCGAAATTCTCTTTCCGTTTAACCTACTCAAACAAGTTTTTGCTACTGTAAAATTTGACCTAGATCCAGATTAGTAAACGAAGCTTGTTTCTTTCGCCATTTGATTTTCGTTGTTTCGTTCGATTTGATTTTTTTTGCAAACCGGAGTTCTTAAGTTGAACTTTCTGGTTGGATCTTTTATTCGAGTTTTACCTGTGCATTAGATGAGTACTTATTATTTGCTTGTTTGTTTGTGATAGAGTACCCGGAGTGCGCCGCTTGTTACTTTGAATCTCTAGGTTACGCGGATCATCAGCAAGGCAAGTAACACTTTGATCATACTTTTCCATACCCAGTTTTTATTGCATTAGATCAATCCTCATACATTGCATGGTTAGGATCTACTTAAACTGTGGGTATTGGGAAGTAGTTGAGGTAGTACCTATTACCTGTTTTATTTATCAAACCCTTGGGAGTTACTTCTACGTTTGCTTATATTGCCATGCTATGCTCGTAGACGTGGATTGGGTTTGAGAGATATTCATGACAGATGTGAGATTCTTAATTAATGGTTTACTTAAGGTGGCAACTAAAACTCACATCTGGGTGGATTGAGGCACCTGGAGAACCCAGTGCTGCCTGTATTTTTGGATATCCCGGAGTACCCGTGTGATCATCCTATGGACCGCCACCCAGGCTCAAAGGGATCATGAGATTATTCATGCTAGAAACTTCCGTGTGCAGCCACAAGCTATTATGGGCTCTAGCATAGTTGATTAAGTTGTGTGAGCTCTTGAAGAGGTAGACTAGCAGATGTAGGGGATGTAGGTGGTACGGTCTACCCAGAGTAGAGAGTTAACGCTTCTGAAAGA
>NW_025281471.1:0-1200 GCF_018294505.1 Triticum aestivum
CTAGTGGTTTCACCAACCATCAACAATTGATGCTCCTTCTTGATTTCTACTTTCGCGGTGTCAAACATCATGAATATTTCAAGGATCATCATATCTATCCCTGATATGTTATAGTTAATCACGAAGCTCTAGCAGCTTGGTGGCAATGACTTTGGGGAAACATCACTATCTCATCTGGAGGATCAACTCCCACTCGATTCAAGTGATTGTTGTGCTCAGACAATCTGAGCACAAGCTCAACGATTGAGCTTTTCTCCCTTAGTTTGCAGGCTAAGAAAATCGTCGGAGGTCTTATACCTCTTGACGTGGGCACGAGCCTGAAATCCCAATTTCAGCCCTCGAAACATCTCATATGTTCCGCGACGTTTCGAAAACGTCTTTGGTGCCTCTACTTAAACCATTTAATTGAACTATCACGTAGTTATCAAAACATGTATGTCCGATGTTCGCAACATCGACAAACGACGTTGGGGTTCAGCACACTGAGCGCTGCATTAAGGACATAAGCTTTCTACTGATCGCATAATCGCTACTATCAACTTTCAACTATATTTTCTCTAGGAACATATCTAAACAGTGGAACTAAAGCGCGAGCTTACGACATAATTTGCAAAAGGTCTTTTGACTATGTTCAGGATAATTAAGTTCATCTTATGAACTCCCACTTAGATAGACATCCCTCTGGTCATCTAAGTGATCACATGATCCGAGTCAACTAGGCCATGTCCGATCATCACGTGAGACGGACTAGTCATCATCAGTGAACATCTTCATGTTGATCGTATCTACCATACGACTCATGCTCGACCTTTCGGTCTCCGTGTTCCGAGGCCATGTCTGCACATGCTAGGCTCGTCAAGTTAACCCTAAGTGTTTTCGCTGTGTAAAACTGTCTTACACCCGTTGTATGTGAACGTAAGAATCCATCACACCCGATCATCACGTGGTGCTTAGAAGCGACGAACTGTAGCAACGGTGCACAGTTAGGGGAGAACACTTCTTGAAATTTTGTAAGGGATCATCTTATTTACTACCGTCGTCCTAAGCAAACAAGATGCATAAACATGATAAACATCACATGCAATCAAATAGTGACATGATATGGCCAATATCATTTTGCTCCTTTTGATCTTCATCTTCGGGGCTCCATGATCATCATCGTCACCGGCACGACACCATGATCTCCATCATCGTGTCTTC
>NW_025281472.1:0-1200 GCF_018294505.1 Triticum aestivum
TGATGTCTGACACGTAAACGCACCCCGGGGTTCGTTAGTCATGGAAATCACTCTGGGACCCCAAAAAAGTGAGTAATAGTCCACAAAACGGGCCTGAATCGGCCAAAACTGTGACTGTTGATGACCGACATGTAAGCGCACCTTGGGGTTCAATAACTACGGAAATCGCTTTGAGATCCCAAAACGGTGAGTAATAGTCCACGAAACGGGTCAGAATTGGCCAAAACTGTGAGGGTTGACGACGGGCACGTAAACGCACCCCAGGGATCGTCAATCATGGAAATCGCTCTGGGACCCCAAAACGGTGAGTAACAGTGCACAAAACGTACCAGAATGGGCCAAAATTGTGAGTGTTGATGACGGACACGTAAACGCACCCCGGTGTTCGTCAATCGTGGAAATCACTTGGAGACCCCAAAACTGAGTAATAGTCAGAGAAACAGGCCAGAATCGGCCCAATCTACGAGTCTTGACGACCAGCACGTAAGCACATCTTGGGGTTCAACAAGCATGGAAATCACTTTGGGACTGCAAAACGGTGAGTAATAGTCCATGAAAGAGCCCTGAATCGGTAAAACCCACGGTTATTGATCAACCATACATAAACGCACCCCGGGGTTCTTCAATCATGGAAATCGCTCAGGGACCCGAAATCAGTGAGTAATAGTCCATGAAACGGGCCAAAATCGGCCAAAACAGCAAATGTTGATGACCGACACATAAACACACCGGTGTTCGTTGGTCGTGGAAATCACTACGTTACCCCAAAACTGAGTAATAGTCCAAGAAACGGGCCAGAATCAGCCGAAACTGCGATTGTTGATGACCGATACGTAAGCGCACCTTGGGGTTCGACATCCATGCAAATTGCTTTGGGACCCCAAAAATGTGAGTAATAGTCCATGAAACGGGCCAGAATCGACAAAAACCACGAGTGTTGATGACCGACAGTTAAACGCACCACGGGGTTTGTTAATCGTGGAAATCACTGCGGGACCCCAAAACAATCAGTAATAGTCCACGAAACGCGCCAGAATTGGCCAATACTATGAGAGTTGATGACCGAAACGTAAGCGCACCTTGGGGTTCAATAACTATGGAAATCACTTCGTGACCGCAAAACGGTGAGTAATAGTCCATGAAACGGGCCAGAATCGACAAAAACCGCGAGTGTTGATGTCTGACACGTAAACGCACCCC
>NW_025281473.1:0-1200 GCF_018294505.1 Triticum aestivum
GTTACCCCGGAGTTCTGATAACCATCGCTCTTCATGTCCTTGGCCTCGGTGTAGAATGTGTAGCCGTTGATATCGTACGCCTCATAGGTCATCAGGTTGTGCTCGGCGCCCTGTGACAAGGCGAATATGAGTTGTTCTTCCGCGGAAGAATCCTCATGTAAAGGGTACGACAGAAGCTTCTGCTTGAACCAACGCGTGAAACATGAGTTGTGCTCTTTGAGTATATCTCCGTCCGTCCTCTGTTGGCCTCGGTCATTGTACGTCTTCTTAATAAAGGTTTTGTGCTCTACCACCCAAGGATCGACCATGTCTATGTGTTGTAGCGCGACTAGGTTTGCTCTTTCAAAGTCGGCGAGTCGACCCTCGAAGTCGACATGCATTTCGCGGCGACCCTCACGGTGACCCCATCCAGCGAGCCTGCCGAGGTGCCTGTTGACGGGCAGACCAATGGGGTTCTCGATGCCTAGCTAATTCGTGCAGTAGGAGATGCACTCTTCGGTCAGAAAGTCCCTGGCTATGCTTCCTTCTGGACGTGACATGTTGCGAACGTATCCTTTGATGACACCATTCATCCTTTCGAATGGCATCATGCTGTGCAGGAACGTCGGCCCGAGTTGGATGATATCCTCCACTATATGGACCAACAGATGCACCATAACGTCGAAGAATGCGGGCGGGAAGTACATCTCAAGCTCGCATAGTATCACCACGATCTCTTCCTGTAGCCTTCTGAGTTGCCTCACGCCAATCGACTTCCGAGAGATGACGTCGAAGAAGTTGCATAGGCCAAATAGCGTTTCACGGACGTGCGCGTCCATGATCCCACGGATTGCAACTGGAAGTATCTGCGTCATCAGCACGTGACAGTCGTGAGACTTCATCCCGCTGAATTTCTGCTTCGCTGGGTCTAGGTATCTGCTTATCTTCCCCGCGTAACCGTAAGGAAGTTTTATTCCTAGGAGGCAGGTGAAAAACTGCTCGATCTCCTCCTGACTTAGAGTGAAGCACGCGGGAGGGTAGTCATTTCCGGTCTTCTTGGCCTTTTTGCCTTTGCGACGACTTTCTGTGTCCTGCTTCGCCTCATCATCATCATCATCATCATCATCATCATCATCATCATCATCATCATCATCATCATCATCATATATAGCGTGAAGCTCCTGCCTGATGCCCATTGATTTCAAGTCTACCCTTGCTTTC
>NW_025281474.1:0-1200 GCF_018294505.1 Triticum aestivum
GCTTCTTATTCACCCTAGTTCTCCGTCCAGGAGTTGCAAGTAGTTTCTGGTGTTTGTAGCCTACTGGAGGCCGTGGACAGCGCTGACCGTAGGGGTGGGCTGTGATGCGGTAGGTACGTGGCCGGGTGTACCGAATACCCGTTAGGTATCTCGGGAACCCTGTTCACATCGTTCGGGGCCGTATGGGAAACCTCGGCCGGACTCCCTGCGGATGGAACCTGGATAGGCGATAAACCTGGACTGGAGGCTTAGGTGATTAGGTAGGTCATGGCCGACACCCACGTTGGGCTTCCGCTTGAAGGTTGCCGAGTACATGTCGTGTAAACGACGGTAAGAGGTGAGAGCGTGTATGAAGAAGTACACCCCTGCAGGGTTATCATGATCTATTCGAATAGCCGCGTCCGCGGTAAAGGACTACTTGGTTGCCTATACAGTTCATAGACAAGTAAATGGAAACTACTAAAAGCCTCAAGATAAGTGTGAGTGCCGAGGATGGCTCTTCCATAGGAAGACGGAGGTGGATCCTCGGTAGTGTATTGAAGTGGTGAGTAGTGGACTCGTGTACGCAAAACCGTTTCAAATTGGAGTCTCGTAGGTTAGCCTAGCCAAGAGTTAAAGCTGGCTTGCTGCAACAACTCCACCAACCCTTCTTGATAATATGCATGTATGTAGGATCTGATGTAAGTCTTGCTGAGTACCTTTGTACTCATGTTGCTATAATTTACATTTTTACAAAAGACGCTGCAACCCCTTCTGATGGGTTCTACGTAGACGTTGACATCAATGAGTAGGCTAAAGGCCCAGGTAGTGATTCTGAGCTTGTGAAGGACCACGTAGTATAGCTAGGCTTTCCAAGCCTCTTTTATTTTACTAGTTGTCTGTACTCAGACGAGTTACTTCCGCTGCTAGTTGGTATGACTGTATGACTTGAATGTTGGGTCGTGTGACCCGTACCTTTGTGTATGTTATGTATGGCTCTCTGAGCCTTAAATAAAGTACTTGTGTCGTAGAGTCATGTTGTGATGCCTTGTTGTATTTGCACATATCGAGCATATTGTGTGTATGATTGAAATGCTTGGTATGTGTGGGATCTGACTATCTAGTTGTTTATCTATAGTAGCCTCTCTTACCGGGAAATGTCTCCTAGTGTTACCGCTGAGCCATGGTAGCTTGCTACTGCTCTGGAACACTTAGGCTGGC
>NW_025281475.1:0-1200 GCF_018294505.1 Triticum aestivum
TTCGGACACACCATTATGCTGTGGTGTTCCATGTGGCATGAGTTTGTGAAACTATTCCACATTGTTTTAATTGAAGACCAAACTCGTAACTCAAATATTTGTCTCCGCGATCAGATCGTAGAAACTTTATTTTCTTGTCACGATGATTTTCCACTTCACTCTGAAATTCTTTGAACTGTTCAAATGTTTCAAACTTATGTTTCATCAAGTAGATATCCCCATATCTGCTCAAATCATCTGTGAAGGTCAGAAAATAATGATACCTGCTGCAAGCTTTAATATTCACCGGACCACATACATCAGTATGTATGATCTCCAACAAATCTGTTGCTTGCTTCATTGTTCCGGAGAACGGCGTTTTAGTCATCTTGCCCAAAAGGCATGGTTCGCAAGCATCAAGTGATTCATAATCAAGTGATTCCAAAATCCCATCAGCATGGAGTTTCTTCATGCGCTTTACACCAATATGACCTAAACGGTAGTGCCATAAATAAGTTGCACTATCATTATTAACTTTACATCTTTTGGTTTCAATATTATGAATATGTGTATCACTAAGATCGAGATCCAATGAACTATTTTCATTGGGTGTGTAACCATATAAAGTTTTATTCATGTAAACAGAACAACAATTTATTCTATTACTTAAATGAATAACCGTATTACAATAAACATGATCAAATCATATTCATGCTCAACGCAAACACCAAATAACACTTATTTAGTTTCAACACTAATCCCGAAATTATAGGGAGTGTGCGATGATGATCATATCAATCTTGGAACCACTTCCAACACACATCGTCACTTCACCCTTAACTAGTCTCTGTTTATTCTGCAACTCCCGTTTCGAGTTACTAATCTTAGCAACTGAACTAGTATCAAATACTGAGGGGTTGCCATAAACACTAGTAAAGTACACATCAATAACATGTATATAAAATATACTTATGTTCACTTTGCCATCCTTCTTATCTGCCAATCACTTGGGGTAGTTCCGCTTCCAGTGACCAGTCCCTTTGCAGTAGAAACACTTAGTCTCAGGCTTAGGACCAGACTTGGGCTTCTTCACTTGAGCAGCAACTTGCTTGCCATTCTATTTGAAGTTCCCCTTCTTCCCTCTGCCCTTTTCTTGAAACTAGTGGTCTTGTCTACCATCAACACTTGATGTTTTTCTCGATTTCTACCTTCGTCAATTTC
>NW_025281476.1:0-1200 GCF_018294505.1 Triticum aestivum
AAATATGCCCTAGAGGCAATAATAAATAGGTTATTATTATATTTCCTTGTTCATGATAATCGTTTATTATCCATGCTAGAATTGTATTGATAGGAAACTCAGATACATGTGTGGATACATAGACAACACCATGTCCCTAGTAAGCCTCTAGTTGACTAGCTCGTTGATCAATAGATGGTTACGGTTTCCTGACCATGGACATTGGATGTCGTTGATAACGGGATCACATCATTAGGAGAATGATGTGATGGACAAGACCCAATCCTAAGCCTAGCACAAGATCGTGTAGTTCGTTTGCTCAGAGCTTTTCTAATGTCAAGTATCATTTCCTTAGACCATGAGATTGTGCAACTCCCGGATACTGTAGGAATGCTTTGGGTGTACCAAACGTCACAACGTAACTGGGTGGCTATAAAGGTGCACTACAGGTATCTCTGAAAGTGTCTGTTGGGTTGGCACGAATCGAGACTGGGATTTGTCACTCCGTGTAAACGGAGAGGTATCTCTGGGCCCACTCGGTAGGACATCATCATAATGTGCACAATGTGACCAAGGAGTTGATCACGGGATGATGTGAGTTACAGAACGAGTAAAGAGACTTGCCGGTAACGAGATTGAACAAGGTATAGGGATACCGACGATCGAATCTCGGGCAAGTAACATATCGATAGACAAAGGGAATTGAATACGGGATTGATTGAATCCCCGACATCGTGGTTCATCCGATGAGATCATCGTGGAACATGTGGGAGCCAACATGGGTATCCAGATCCCGCTGTTGGTTATTGGTCGGAGAACGTCTCGGTCATGTCTGCATGGTTCCCGAACCCGTAGGGTCTACACACTTAAGGTTCGATGACGCTAGGGTTATAGGGAAAGTATGTACGTGGTTACCGAATGTTGTTCGGAGTCCCGGATGAGATCCCGGACGTCACGAGGAGTTCCGGAATGGTCCGGAGGTAAAGATTTATATATGGGAAGTCCTGTTTTGGTCACCGGAAAAGTTTCGGGTGATATCGGTAATGTACCGGGACCACCGGGAGGGTCCCGGGGGTCCACCAAGTGGGGCCACCAGCCCCAGAAGGCTGCGTGGGCCAAGTGTGGGAGGGGACCAGCCCCAGGTGGGCTGGTGCGCCCCCCACCAAGGCCCAAGCGCATGGGAGAGTGGGAGGGGGCAAACCCTAGGTCCAGATGGGCCTT
>NW_025281477.1:0-1200 GCF_018294505.1 Triticum aestivum
ACACACTCATATTGCCATGTTTCATGCATGCATCATATTGTTGCACATTGTTTGGTGATGGTTGTGTATCGGTGTCCTTTGCGACAGGTTCTGCCCCCGAGGAGTACCGTGATTACCCTAACGAAGAACCATATCAGTGCATCGAACCATCAGGCAAGCAACCAACCATTTGATCATATCGATACAATCCCATGTTCTCGCTCCTGCTCTCTTTTACTGCATTAAGACAACGCGATTCAAACTGCTATGTGCTACGGTAGTTGAACCCATTTCCTCTGCATGACCTGTCATTTCCACAGTAACTAGATGAAACCCACTAGCATGTGTAGGAGTTGATTGAGCCCTATGTATGTGTTGTTCCTACCTTGCTATGCCTGCTATGCTTAGAGTCGTGTCAGGTCTGGTTCATCTGGGTGATGGGCTAGAGTGAAATGATTATGACAGTAATGAGAGTGGTGTGGTGAACACGATTTGGTAAAGGTATCGATGAGAGGCCATGTAGGAGTACGTGGTGGGTTGTTTCATTGAAGCCGACCTTAAGCACTGAGATCTGTATATGTGATTTAAGAAACAGCTACTACCATGCATTGGGCCCTGAAATATGACCCCGCTCGACTTCTTATTCACCCTAGCTCTCTGTCCAAGAGTTGCACGTAGTTTCTGGTGTTTGTAGCCTACTGGAGGCCGTGGACAGCGCTGACCGTAGGGGTGGGCTGTGATGCGGTAGGTACGTGGCACGGTGTACCGAATACCCGTTAGGTATATCGGGAACCCTGTTCACATCGTTTGGGGCCGTATGGGAAACCTCGGCCGGACTCCCTGCGGATGGAACCTGAATAGGCGATAAACCTGGACTAGAGGCTTAAGTGTTTAGGTAGGTCGTGGTCTACACCCACGTCGGCTTTCGCTTGAAGTCTGCCGAGCACATGTCGTGTGCAGACGCTAAGTGGTGGAAACATGTATGAAGAAGTACACCCCTGCAGGGTTATCATAATCTATTCGAATAGCCGCGTCCGCGGTAAAGGACTACTTGGTTGCCTATACAGTTCATAGACAAGTAAATGGAAACTGTTAAAAGCCTCAAGATAAGTGTGAGTGCCGAGGATGGCTCTTCCGTAGGAAGACGGAGGTGGATCCTCGGTAGTGTATTGAAGTGGTGAGTAGTGGACTCGTGTGCGCAAAACCATTTCAAGTTGGAGT
>NW_025281478.1:0-1200 GCF_018294505.1 Triticum aestivum
TGCACACCTTGATACTCGGACATAACAATACTGCAACCATATATATATATATATATCCCTGTTTGTCTACAGTATATTGGTTCGCTGCGGTTTTTTCACCGGCTTGATTGGGGCTGACAGGTCGTTCCGTTCCAGTAAATTTGGATGCTTGCATTTTCAAAATAACCATAGAGAATCCGTAGGACCAACACCATTCGAAGGTTGATGGCCCGCCTGCCTAGAGTAGGAATCTTTTTTTTTGCGAGGAAAGTTCTGATCTATTCATCTTCAATCATGGCAGTACAACGAATACCGGAAAAAATAAAAATTACATCCAGATCCATAGACCACCTAGCGACGACTGCTAGCACTGAAGCGAGCCGAAGGCGCGCCGCCGTCATCGCCCCTTCATCGCTGGAGTCGGGCACAACTTGTTGTAGTAGACAGTCGGGAAGTCGTCGTGCTAAGGCCCCGTAGGACCAGCGCACCAGAACAGCAACCGCCGCAGATGAAGAATAACATAGATCAGAAAGATCCAATCCGAAGACACACGAACGTAGACGAACAACGACGAGATCCGAGCAAATCCACCAAAGATAGATCCGCCGGAGACACACCTCCACACACCCACCAACGATGCTAGACGCGCCGCCGAAACGGGGACTAGGCGGGGAGACCTTTATTCCATCTTCAGGGAGCCGCCGCCGTCTCGTCTTCCTGAGCAGGACACAAACCCTAGCAAAACTGAAAGAAACGACTAAAAACGGAGCCCTCCCACCGACCCTTGCCGAGATCCACCGCGCCCCCATGGCCCTAGGGCCACCGGAGAGGAGGCGGACCTGCGGCGGCGGCGGCGGGAGGCAGAAACCCTAACTTTTTGGTGGAGGAAGAGAGTAGGAATCTTTGAGTACACTAAAATATATGCTATCTACACTACTTAAGTAGCTAAAAATGCAACGAAATTCCTGTAGAAATATTAGTTTGAATTTTAAAATATTGCAAAAATAATCAGCTCATTTGGATCTGTGGTTTAAAAGTTACAGCTAATCAAAGTTTGGTCAACAGAATTACAGTTTTCTTTCAAATAGGAAAACCAGGGAAGGGCCTCGTCAATCACGTATTTCAGAAAAATACGCCAACCATCGTACCTTTTCGGGTGCGGTTATGAGAGACTGGCTGATGGGGTCACTACCCATCTCGTATTCCTTTCAGACGACGCAG
>NW_025281479.1:0-1200 GCF_018294505.1 Triticum aestivum
GTGCAGGTCACACAAGCTGAGCAAAATCAGAGGCACAATTTGTTCCATACCAAGGGAGTTGTGAAGGAACGTTCTGTGCGCGTCATAATAGACGGAGGGAGCTGCAACAACTTGGCTAGCATGGAGATGGTGGAGAAGCTTTCTCTCACCACAAGACCACATCCACATCCTTACTACATCCAATGGTTCAACAACAGCGGCAAGGTTAAGGTAACACGTACTGTTCGTGTGCATTTTAGTATCTCTACATATGCTGATTATGTTGATTGTGATGTGGTACCTATGCAAGCATGTTCCTTATTACTTGGTAGACCATGGCAATTTGATAAAATTCTGTACACCATGGTAGAAACAATCACTATACTCTTGTTCATAAGGATAAAAATATTACTTTGCTTCCTATGACTCCTGATTCCATTTTGAAAGATGATATTAATAGAGCTAATAAAGCAAAACAGGAGAAGAATAAGAGTGAAAATCAGATTGTGGCAAAAGAATTTGAGCAACAAATGAAGCCTAATAATAAACCATCTAGTGTTGCTTCAGAAATTAAATTGAAAAGTGCATGTTTATTTGCCACCAAATCTGATATTGATGAGCTAGATTTCAGCAAATCTGTTTGCTATGCTTTTGTGTGCAAAGAGGCATTATTTTCATTCGAGGACGTGCCTTCCTCTTTGCCTCCTGCTGTCACTAACATTTTGCAGGAGTTCGCTCACGTTTTTCCACAAGACGTGCCACCGGGATTACCGCCTATTCGAGGGATTGAGCATCAGATTGACTTAATTCCCGGTGCTTCACTGCCAAACCGTGCACCATACCGTACCAATCCAGAGGAGACGAAGGAGATTATGCGTCAAGTACAAGAGCTTCTCGACAAAGGTTATATACGCGAATCCCTTAGTCCTTGTGCTGTTCCTATTATTCTAGTGCCGAAAAAGGATGGTACATCACGCATGTGTGTTGATTGTAGAGGCATTAATAATATTACTATTCGTTATCGTCATCCTATTCCTAGGCTAGATGATATGCTTGATGAATTGAGTGGCTCTACAATATTCTCCAAAGTTGATTTGCGTAGTGGCTACCATCAAATTCGTATGAAATTGGGAGATGAATGGAAAACAGCATTTAAAACTAAGTTTGGATTATATGAGTGGTTAGTCATGCCTTTTGGGTTAACTAATGCACCTAGTACTT
>NW_025281480.1:0-1200 GCF_018294505.1 Triticum aestivum
GACAGCTTAGGTTTCTTCCCAAACCATAATTCATACGGTGTCGTCTTAACGGATTTCGACGGAGCCCTATTTAAAGTGAATGCGGCAGTCTCTAAAGCATAGCCCCAAAAAGAAAGCGGTAAATCGGTAAGAGACATCATAGATCGCACCATATCTAACAGAGTGCGATTACGACGTTCGGACACACCATTACGCTGAGGTGTTCCAGGCGGCGTGAGTTGTGAAACTATTCCACATTTTCTTAAGTGTGTGCCAAACTCGTGACTCAAGTATTCTCCTCCACGATCTGATCGCAGAAACTTGATTTTCCTGTCACGTTGATTTTCAACCTCACTCTGAAATTCCTTGAACTTTTCAAAGGTTTCAGACTTGTGTTTCATTAAGTAGATATACCCATACCTACTTAAGTCATCAGTGAGGGTGAGAACATAACGATAGCCACCGCGAGCCTCAACACTCATTGGACCGCACACATCGGTATGTATGATCTCCAATAAGTCGGTTGCTCGCTCCATTGTTCCTGAGAACGGAGTCTTGGTCATTTTACCCATAAGGCATGGTTCGCACGTGTCAAATGATTCATAATCAAGAGACTCTAAAAGTCCATCAGCATGGAGCTTCTTCATGCGTTTGACACCTATGTGACCAAGGCGGCAGTGCCACAAGTATGTGGGACTATCATTATCAACTTTACTTCTTTTGGTACTCACATTATGAACATGTGTAGCATCACGTTCGAGATTCATAAAGAATAAACCATTCACCATAGGAGCATGATCATAAAACATATCTCTCATAAAAATGGAACAACCATTATTCTCAGATTTAAAAGAGTAGCCATCTCGAATTAAACGAGATCCCGATACAATGTTCATGCTCAAAGCTGGCACTAAATAACAATTATTAAGGTTTAAAACTAATCCCGAAGGGAGATGCAGAGGTAGCGTGCCGACGGCGATCACATTGACCTTGGAACCATTCCCGACGCGCATCGTCACCTCGTCCTTTGCCAGTTTCCGCTTATTCCGCAGCCCCTGCTTTGAGTTACAAATGTGAGCAACTGCACCGGTATCAAATACCCAGGAGCCACTACGGGCACTAGTAAGGTACACATCAATTACATGTATATCACATATACCTTTGGTTTTGCCGACCTTCTTATCCGCTAAGTACTTAGGGCAGTTCCGCTTCCAGTGACCG
>NW_025281481.1:0-1200 GCF_018294505.1 Triticum aestivum
AGGGTTAGGCGGGACGGGGGCACTGGGGGGTAGCAATGCCACCGGAGCATCGCACCGGGCCCTCATACATGCGGGGTGGTGTGGTGGCATGTCCGAAGAGGCGGGACGCGTCTCCGGGGCGTGGCCCCCCTCCCGGACGGCGATGACACGGTAGTAGACGTTCTGCGGTAACGATGCGGCGTCAATATTACTAAATACTTGGAGCGCGATAAAATCATGATTTTTTTGCACGACGTGGGCACATGTGCTATAGGAACGATGGTATTTTTTCATAATTTTTGGTGATGGAGAAGTATCCAAAAAATTCCCTCTACGCGGATTGCCCTTCGCGCGTCTACGGCTGTGGCCGGCGGCCTCCGGGGGCTAGCATGCCGCCAAATCTTGCGCCGGCGGCCTCTCACAGTTCTGGAAGTGTTGTCACAGTTGCAAACGCCCGGCACGCGTGTCCGGGGTGTGGCCCCCTCACGAACGGCGCTGCCACCGGCACCTGGAGGGGGGAAACGGACGCGTGGGGTCTACACGGAGGGGATCTTGCGGTGGGACTTCCCGGATGTTGCTCCAAAGTGTTCCTATGGGCTGACCTAACACAACCGGGTGGGGAGGTTCACTGGTCAAAGCCCGCCCGTGCAAAGTCAAAGGGGTAGATCCTGTGGTCAAACGCTACAGAGTTAGGCGGGACGGGGGCAGTGGGGGGTGTAGCAATGCCACCGGAGCGTCGCACCAGGCCCTCATACATGCGGAGTGGTGTGGTGGCATGTCCGAAGAGGCGGGACGCGTCTCCGGGGCGTGGCCCCCTCACGGACGGCGATGACACGGTAGTAGACGTTTTGTGGTAACGATGCGGCGTCAATATTACTAAATACTCGAAGCGCGATAAAATCATGATTTTTTTTGCACGACGTGGGCACATGTGTTATAGGAACGATGGTATTTTTTCATAATTTTTGGTGATGGAGAAGTATCTGAAAAATTCCCTCTACACGGATTGCCCTTCGCGCGTCTATGGTTGTGGCCGGCGGCCTCCGGGGGCTAGCATGCCGCCAAATCTTGCGCCGGCGGCCTCTCACAAGTCTGGAAGTGTTGTCGCGGTTGCAAACGCCCGGCACGCGTGTCCGGGGTGTGCCCCCCTCACGAACGGCGCTGCCGCCGGCACCTGGAGGGGGGAAACGGACGCGTGGGGTCTACACGGAGGGGATCTTG
>NW_025281482.1:0-1200 GCF_018294505.1 Triticum aestivum
TTTAGATTCGAGCGCCTCCCACAAGTCCTTGGCGACATGCACATGTAAATATGCGTCGACCAGTTTATCTCCAATCACGCTAAGAACTGCTCCGAGAAACACAACGGTAGCCTCCTTGAACGCCTTCTCCTGTTCAGGAGCAATCGTTCCCGTGGAGACACCGGTGACCCAGAACACGTTCATAGCCGTGAGCCATAACGTGGTCTTAGTCTGCCAACGCTTGAAGTATGTACCGGTAAACTTATCCGGTTTCAGTGCAGCGGCAAAACCACTTGCCGAGAAATTCCTACACATAATAGGTTTTTGGATTGTTGAGTAAATAGGCAATTTCTCGATTAAATTAATCCATGAGTAAATCACTAGCATGGCATTGACTAAGTTGATGACGTACTGACTCTGATCTAAACATGCACGTACTAAGCAAACAGTAGACAAATCTACACATACTGCTAGTACTGCTAATATGAAAATAATCAGGAGCGGGATAAATGAGTTATACCCTCCAGTAGGCCATGCAGAGGCCGCGGCTTTGGTGGCAGCAGCGGCGTCCTCGGCGACCTTCTTGTCGGCTTCAGCTTTCTCGGCGGCGGCACGGTCGGCGTCGGTGGACATGGTGATGACGAAGGCGACGCGGACGTAGAGGAAGTAGACGATCGGAAGCGAGCAGTCGCGTAATCGCTGCCCAAAAACCTATTCGCCCCTCACCCCGTACAGGAACCAGAAGGGCGTGGTTTCGGAGACCTGCTCTCCCGTCGACCGTGTACGTGGCGGACGGGGTGGAGTCACCGGCGGCAGCAGCAGCAAAGGAACGACGGTGGGCGTGCGCGTGAGCAGATGTGATCTGTTCGTGGCGGCTAGGGTTAGGAGACACCGCATACTTATAGGCGCAGCCGCGTGGAGAGACGTGGGCTCGACCCACGTCCGAGTCCGTGACAGCCCACGATCCGACGTCTCAGATCGTGGCCCAGCTGTCAGAAAACTCTCCGTTAGTGACTGGCAAAAATAAGCGCGTAGGTGTGAGCTCGGCTCGGCTCAATCCCGCAACCCGCGGCGCGTCGTGACGAGGCGTGGCGTGGCGAGGCGGGCGGCGGAGGAGGAGTGCGCGAGGGCCTCTTCTCTTCTCAAGCTCCAATAGCATGTAGAAGAGAAACCCTTATAAACCACTCCAACTCTCCTTCCACTTCCGGGGTGGGACTAAAC
>NW_025281483.1:0-1200 GCF_018294505.1 Triticum aestivum
CGGCGAGCTCGGCTGCGGCGGCCGGAGTTCGGGTGCGGTCGGGATCAGTGTTGCAGGGGGTTTGGGGAGGCGTTGGTGCGTTCTACGTGCTCCTGATGATGTGTGGAGCACGATGGTGTGCTCGGTTGGGCGCTACGGTGACCGTGGCCACGACGGCGACATCGCCGGCGGCGTGGAGCTCTCGGTCGAGGTGGAGCTAGGGCCTAGAGGTCGGGAGAGACCAGGGAAGAAGGGGGAAACGCTCCGGGGGCTCACCGCGGTTGCAGTGGGCGTCGAAGCGGGCTCGGGGACGCGCCGGAGACGACGAATTTGACGGCGACGGTGGTCGGAGTCCGAAGAGGGGAACGGCGACGTGGCGGCGATGCAGGGCTTCCGGAGACCCGTGGAGCGGTGGGGAGGAAGAGGGAGTTGTGGCGGAGCTCCTGAGCTGGTCGGGGGGAGCGAGGGGTGGCCGGAGATGGTGGCTATGGCGATCGGCGGCGACGGTGGTGTTCGGCCGAGCGAGAGAGAGAGCGAGGGAGAGGAAGGAGAGAGCCGGGGAGAGTGAGAGAGAGCAGGGGGGATCGGGACGGGCTGCGGGCGTCGTCCACGCGGCCAGGAGGGCGTCGGCAAGCAGGAGGTGGCCGCGCGGCCGCGCGCGCGCGAGCACGCAGCAGCTTCGGGGCGTGGGGAGGAAGACGACGGGGAGCTACAGTGCTGGGCTGGGTCGGTTGCTGGCTGGGCCGGCCGGCTGGCTGGGCCGCACAGGTAAGTCTTCCCCTTTCTTTTCTGTTTTCTGTTTTTATTTAATATATCTGCAACTTTGTTGAATTAAATAAAATACCTAGGCCACTTCAAAAATCACCAAACTACTCCTGGCTCATAGTTGGATTATTTCCAACATGAAACATTTTAGTTTGGAGATATTTGAGCATTTAAATATTTTATATTATTTTAAATGCCCAAATTCAAATATTTATGATTTAATTCAAAAACCCTAGGATGGCCTAGGAAAATGTGCACCATTTTTGGCAGAGGTTCTGAACCAAGACAAAAATGATGGCCATTTTAGAAGGGCATTTCAGGTTCATTGAAAATTTATTTTAGTAACCCTAGTTGGTTTCAGAGGGGACTGGGGGTTCTGTCATCCCCATTTCAAGTTTCTGATGAAAGAGTAAACATGATGCAACACTCTAATGCATGACTGGCTAGGGTGTGACA
>NW_025281484.1:0-1200 GCF_018294505.1 Triticum aestivum
GAGAGGGAGAGGGAGAGGGGGAGGGAGAGGGAGAGGGAGATGGCCTTGCCGCCATCTTAACTTATGCCCCTGTTTTGTTAATTGACCAGGCATGGCTGCACATCAGCTGTGCTTGCCTTCTTGCCATCCTCATTGCTGCCATCCATGCCTTGTGTGTCTGTCTTGTTCGGATGTATGGCTAGTAGCTCGCTTCTTGCTACGTACCATGGCAGCCTTAATTAGATGTTATCTCAAATGCTTTCTTAGACCTGTATTCAAGGTGAAGTCATTCCTTTTCTGTAAACAGTCTGTGTGAATCATGTATTATGAACTGTTTTTAATATATGATGAACATTTTGAAAATAGATGGTGAAATGTTTTTAAACATACAATGAATATTTTTATATCCGGTGAATATTTTAGAAATACATTTAACATCTTTTTAGATTCATTGAAATTTTTTTAATACACACTCAACATTTTCTATAAAAAATTAAGTAGGGTCTTATATCGCTTCAGAAACACCAACAAAGTCCAACAACTTTATAATATTTTAGAAAAAGAAAGACGTCAAGCAAATATGTGCTTTGATGCGAAGCAAATTTGAGAGAGAGAGAGAGAGAGAGGGGAGGGGGAGGGAGAGAGGGAGAGGGAGAGAGGGAGAGGGAGAGGGGGAGGGAAAGGGAGAGGGAGAGGGAGATGGCCTTGCCGCCATCTTAACCTCTGCCCATGTTTTGTTAATTGACCAGGCATGGCTGCACATCAGCTGCGCTTGCCTTCTTGCCGTCCTCATTGCTGCCATCCATGCCTTATGTGTCTGTCTTGTTCGGATGTATGGCTAGTAGCTCGCTTCTTACTACGTACCATGGCGGCCTTAATTAGATGTTATCTCAGATGCTTTCTTAGACCCGTATTCAAGGTGAAGTCATTCCTTTTCTGTAAACAGTTTGCGCGACTCATGTTTTATGAACTCTTTTTAATATTGTATGAACATTTTAAAAATAGATGGGGAAATGTTTTTAACATACGATGAATATTTTTATATACGGTGAATATTTTTAAAATACATTTAACATCTTTTTAGATGCATTGAAATTTTGTGAATACACACTCAACATTTTCTATAAAAAATTAAGTAGGGTCTTATACCGTTTCAGAAACACCAACAAAGTCCAACAACTTTATAATGTTTTAGAAAAAGAAAGACGTCAAGCAAATATG
>NW_025281485.1:0-1200 GCF_018294505.1 Triticum aestivum
GAGGTTGTAGCCTCCCCACTTAGAGTTTGCTTAACAGGTGTCGTGGGTGATTCCAGACACGTGTGAGATAAGCTGGTGTGTGCAAGTTAGGTGTGTTTTCAACAAAAAGACCGTAGACGGAATTAGTCTTGCTGGACTAGAGAAATCCGTTACTCGTGGGTAAAGAGTACACCCTCTGCAGAGAATAAACCTATTCGAATAGCCGTGTCCATGGTTAAGGATTACAGTCTGGGATGGGTCAGGTGTCGGTCTAGCGTCGGTCTTCGGAGGTGAAACGGTTAACCAGGAATGGAATTACTACTCGTGACTTGTGATATCTATGATGATTATTATTATTGTTGACTAACCCATGATATTATTGTTATTATCGAGTATCTCTGGGATGGTTCTACCTCCAGGGATATTCATTATGATTGTTTCTTTTAAAGCACTTTATGTGGCGTCGCCCAGACGCCCGACTGTGGCATTTCTTTTAAAGCCCTTTATGTGGTGTCGCCCAGACGCCCGACTGTGGCATTTCTTTTAAAGCCCTTTATGTGGCGTCGCTCAGACGCCCGACTGTGGCATTTCTTTTAAAGCCCTTTATGTGGCGTCGCCCAGACGCCCGACTGTGGCATTTCTTTTAAAGCCCTTTATGTGGCGTCGCCCAGACGCCCGACTGTGGCATTTCTTTTAAAGCCCTTTATGTGGCGTCGCTCAGACGCCCGAATGTGGCATTTCTTTTAAAGCCCTTTATGTGGTGTCGCTCAGACGCCCGACTGTGGCATTACTTGTTATTTGTTTCATAAATTTTTATACTACCATGTTATTGCAATTTTATAAATAACTTGCTTGCACGCATCCGAGATTTATTTATCTTTTGTGACCGACGTCATGAGCATAAAATATTTTTTAGCACATCATGGTTATATTATACCTGTGTTCATAATGTTTGCGAGTACATTCAAAGTACTCACTGGCTTGTCCCTGGCTATTGTCTTGGCCAGATTATCTTGCACGGAGATGAGCGACGCGATGCCAGCCCCAGAACCCACTCAATGGAGATAGCAGCCTCGCGAAGATAGGAATTAACCTGGTCAGCTGTTCCCGTGGGAAATGGAGTCCCATAGACACTGATGTTTCACAACCCGCTTCCGCCATCAACCACTAGAAACCATTTGTTGTACTCACAGGCCAGAATGGTCTTGTACTACATATTTT
>NW_025281486.1:0-1200 GCF_018294505.1 Triticum aestivum
GGGGTGCGTTTACGTGTCAGACATCAACACTCGCGGTTTTTGTCGATTCTGGCCCGTTTCATGGACTATTACTCACCGTTTTGCGGTCACGAAGTGATTTCCATAGTTATTGAACCCCAAGGTGCGCTTACGTTTCGGTCATCAACTCTCATAGTATTGGCCAATTCTGGCGCGTTTCGTGGACTATTACTGATTGTTTTGGGGTCCCGCAGTGATTTCCACGATTAACAAACCCCGTGGTGCGTTTAACTGTCGGTCATCAACACTCGTGGTTTTTGTCGATTCTGGCCCGTTTCATGGACTATTACTCACATTTTTGGGGTCCCAAAGCAATTTGCATGGATGTCGAACCCCAAGGTGCGCTTACGTATCGGTCATCAACAATCGCAGTTTCGGCTGATTCTGGCCCGTTTCTTGGACTATTACTCAGTTTTGGGGTAACGTAGTGATTTCCACGACCAACGAACACCGGTGTGTTTATGTGTCGGTCATCAACATTTGATGTTTTGGCCGATTTTGGCCCGTTTCATGGACTATTACTCACTGATTTCGGGTCCCTGAGCGATTTCCATGATTGAAGAACCCCGGGGTGCGTTTATGTATCGTTGATCAATAACCCTGGGTTTTACCGATTCAGGGCTCTTTCATGGACTATTACTCACCGTTTTGCAGTCCCAAAGTGATTTCCATGCTTGTTGAACCCCAAGATGTGCTTACGTGCTGGTCGTCAAGACTCGCAGATTGGGCCGATTCTGGCCCGTTTCTCTGACTATTACTCAGTTTTGGGGTCTCCAAGTGATTTCCACGATTGACGAACACCGGGGTGCGTTTACGTGTCCGTCATCAACACTCACAATTTTGGCCCATTCTGGTACGTTTTGTGCACTGTTACTCACCGTTTTGGGGTCCCAGAGCGATTTCCATGATTGACGATCCCTGGGGTGCGTTTACGTGCCCGTCGTCAACCCTCACAGTTTTGGCCAATTCTGACCCGTTTCGTGGACTATTACTCACCGTTTTGGGATCTCAAAGCGATTTCCGTAGTTATTGAACCCCAAGGTGCGCTTACATGTCGGTCATCAACAGTCACAGTTTTGGCCGATTCAGGCCCGTTTTGTGGACTATTACTCACTTTTTTGGGGTCCCAGAGTGATTTCCATGACTAACGAACCCCGGGGTGCGTTTACGTGTCAGACATCA
>NW_025281487.1:0-1199 GCF_018294505.1 Triticum aestivum
AAAAAAATAAAAAGAACAGAGCTTACCTGGCCTCACCGTGCAGCCCACCAGAGCCGGCCCAGCTTCCCCAGCCGGCCCAGCCCACCTCCTCCTCCCTTGTCCTCTTCCTCCTCTGCCAGGAGGACGAACAGAGGCGAGGCGTGGCGCTCGCCGACGCTGCCTCGGCCACCTCCTGCTTCCCCCCTAGCCACCTCCTGCTTCCTCTCGTTGCCCTGGACCCCGTCCGCGACGCCACGCACCCCCCCAGGCCTCTCACTCTCTCCCCGAGCTCCTCTCCTCCTCTGGCTCTCTCGCGCGCAGCCACCGAACACACCCGCCGCCGCCGACGAGCTCTCTCGTGGCCACCGGCCACCCCTAGCCTCTCCGACACACCCACGAGCTCCGCCTCGACCCCCTCCTTCCTCCCCACCGACCCACGGCCCTCCGGAAGCCCTGCAATGCCGCCACCATCGCCGTTCCGTCGCCGGCCACCGAAGCTCCCCTCCGTCGATTCGCCGGACCCCGAGCCTCCCCTGCCTCGCCAGCAGCACCAGAAGAATCGCGGTGAGCCACTGAACCGTTCCCCTCTTCTTCCCATGCCGTTGGGCCGCTCTAGCCATTGCTTCCGCCGGACCCGAGAGCTCGCCGCCGCCGTGCCTCGTCACCACCGTGGCTGGAGCCGTTGCAGCTCGAAGCCGAGCACACCACCACACCCAACACGTCTCCAGGAGTCCGTAGCACGCCCCAGCCCCTCCTGCCGTGCTCCCTAACCCCGACCCCAGGATTGCTCGAGCTGCTGCCGCCGCCAAACCTCGTCGCCGACCACTTTTCCGGCCACCCCAGCACCTGTCACCGCCACCACTAGATGCGCGCCACTGCGCGCGTTCGAATGCAACAAACCGCGGCCGAAACGATGCCATGTGGCTCGTTTCCGAGCCCTCCGCCCCGTCTGGACTCGCCGGCGGCTAAACGCCGGCGACCGCTGACCCGATGACCGGCGTGGGTTGACCCACTGCCAGGTTTGACCCCCCCCCCTCTCTCTCACTGACCTGCGGGCCCGCCCGGCTAATTAGGCTAGGATTAATGTTAACTAAATATTAGTTAGTTTATTAGACACTGACATGTGGGTCCTAGTGCCCTAATCCTTAATTAAACTAAAATAAACCCCCCCCTGACGCTGACCAGTGGGCCCAAACCCCCCCTAATCTTTTAATTAAACT
>NW_025281488.1:0-1199 GCF_018294505.1 Triticum aestivum
AGTCTCTAGTCCAGGTTTATCGCCTATTCGGGTTCCATCCGCAAGGAGATCCGGCCGGGGTGTCGCTCACGGCCCCAAACGATGTGTGCAGGGTTCCCGAGCCCACCATCCGGGTGCCACTCGGTACACCAGGCCACGTGTGCCTAGTCTGTCCCAAGCCCACCTGTACCGGGTGCCACTTGGTAGACTACTAACACTACCTACAAACACCAGAAACTAGTTGCAACTCCTGGACAGAGATCAGGTTGATTAATAAGTCGAGAGGGGCACTTAAGCATTCCAATGCGTGGTAGTAACTGTTCATGGATCACAAACACAGAACTCAGTTCCTGAGGACGGTTTCAATGAGACAACCCACCATGTACTCCTACATGGCCTCTCACAGCTACCTTTACCAAATCGTGTTCACACACTTAGCTCTCAACAGTAGGACATGTTCACCAAATTCCAATTCATTCCCGATGAATCAAACCTGACTCAACTCTAAGCAATAGCAGGCATGACAAACAAGCATGAATGAGTAGGCACATCAGGGCTCAAACAACTCCTACTCATGCTAGTGGGTTTCATCTATTTACTGTGGCAATGACAGGTCATGCAGAGGATAAAGGGGTTCAGCTACCGCAGCAAGTAACAGATGAATCGTTGTTGTCCTAATGCAGTAAAAGAGAGTAGGAGCGAGAGAGTGGGATTGTATCGGAATGAGCAAGGGGGTTTTGCTTGCCTGGCACTTCTGAAGATAGCATTGAGTCTTCATTAGTGTCAACGATCACAACGCCGGAACATCGTCTACCGAGAGGGGACAAATACCGGCAACAGAGAGGAAACACATTCAATGCAATGCAACAATATGATGCATGAATGGGACATGGCAATATGCTGTGAATTGAGCTAATGCAGCTAGCAACATGTTAAATGGAGTTGGTTTGAACCCTAGGTTCAATTCAAACTCCATATGTGAGGGTTTAAATGCCATTTATATGATTTGGCCTAAACAGCAGCCATAAGTTGTTCTAGCATGCATGAAAATGGTACAGATGGATAGATTGGATTTTTCTGATCATTTTTCATATATAACTTGTTTGATTTGGAGCTACGGTTGAATTTCTATGAATTTTAGAAGTTTGCACTATTTTCTGGAATTTCCTGAATTATTTTAAATCCAGAAAAGGATTAATTGCGTCAGCACTGCGTCATGC
>NW_025281489.1:0-1199 GCF_018294505.1 Triticum aestivum
CGTGCCCAGACACCACGTGATGATCGGGTGTGATAAGCTCTACGTCCATCTACAACGGGTGCAAGCCAGTTTTGCACACGCAGAATACTCAGGTTAAACTTGACGAGCCTAGCATATGCAGATATGGCCTCGGAACACGGAGACCGAAAGGTCGAGCGTGAATCATATAGTAGATATGATCAACATAACGATGTTCACCATTGAAAACTACTCCATCTCACGTGATGATCGGTCATGGTTTAGTTGATTTGGATCACGTAATCACTTAGAGGATTAGAGGGATGTCTATCTAAGTGGGAGTTCTTAAATAATATGATTAATTGAACTTAAATTTATCATGAACTTAGTACCTGATAGTATCTTGCTTGTTTATGTTGATTGTAGATAGATGGCTCGTGCTGTTGTTCCGTTGAATTTTAATGCGTTCCTTGAGAAAGCAAAGTTGAAAGACGATGGTAGCAATTACACGGACTGGGTCCGTAACTTGAGGATTATCCTCATTGCTGCACAGAAAAATTATGTCCTGGAAGCACCGCTGGGTGCCAGGCCTGCTGCTGGAGCAACACCAGATGTTATGAACGTCTGGCAGAGCAAAGCTAATGACTACTCGATAGTTCAGTGTGCCATGCTTTACGGCTTAGAATCGGGACTTCAACGACGTTTTGAACGTCATGGAGCATATGAGATGTTCCAGGAGTTGAAGTTAATATTTCAAGCAAATGCCCGAATTGAGAGATATGAAGTCTCCAATAAGTTCTATAGCTGCAAGATGGAGGAGAACAGTTCTGTCAGTGAGCATATACTCAAAATGTCTGGGTATAATAATCACTTGATTCAATTGGGAGTTAATCTTCCGGATAATTGCGTCATTGACAGAATTCTCCAATCACTGCCACCAAGCTACAAGAGCTTCGTGATGAACTATAATATGCAAGGGATGAACAAGACTATTCCCGAGCTCTTCGCAATGCTGAAAGCTGCGGAGGTAGAAATCAAGAAGGAGCATCAAGTGTTGATGGTTAACAAGACCACTAGTTTCAAGAAAAAGGGCAAAGGGAAGAAAAAGGGGAACTTCAAGAAGAACGGCAAGCAAGTTGCTGCTCAAGAGAAGAAACCCAAGTCTAGACCTAAGCCTGAAACTGAGTGCTTCTACTGCAAGCAGACTGGTCACTGGAAGCGGAACTGCCCCAAGTATTTGG
>NW_025281490.1:0-1199 GCF_018294505.1 Triticum aestivum
TAGGGTGAATAAGAAGTCGAGAGGGTCCATTGGTTTCGGGCCCAATGCATGGTAGTAGCTGATTCTTAAATCACACATACAGATCTCAGTGCTTAAGGTCGGCTTCAATGAAACAACCCACCATGTACTCCTACATGGCCTCTCATCGATACCTTTACCAAATCGTGTTCACCACACCACTCTCATTACCAACATAATCATTTCACTCTAGCCCATCACCCAGATGAACCAGACCTGACACGACTCTAAGCATAGCAGGCATAGCAAGGTAGGAACAACACATACATATGGCTCAATCAACTCCTACACATGCTAGTGGGTTTCATCTAGTTACTGTGGCAATGACAGGTCATGCAGAGGAAATGGGTTCAACTACCGCAGCACACAGCAGTTTGAATCGCGTTGTCTTAATGCAGTAAAAGAGAGCAGGAGCGAGAACATGGGATTGTATCGATATGATCAAATGGTTGGTTGCTTGCCTGATGGTTCGTTGCACGGATACGGTTCTTCGTTAGGGTAATCATGGTACTCCTCGGGAACAGATCCTGTCGCAAAGGATACCGATACACAACATTACCAAACAATATGCAACAATATGATGCATGCATGGAACATGGCAATATGAGTGTGTTGGGCTAATGCAACTAAAGCCAGAAGTGTTTGAGCAAATTTGAATCAAAGATTCAAATTTCAAATTCAAATATGTCCTTTTAAAGTGCCTTTCCTTGTTCTGATTAAAACATCAATTTAACTTGTTTGGTCATGCATGAAAATAGTACAGATGGATAGATTGGATTTTTCTGATCATTTTTCATATATAATTTGTCCAATTTGGAGTTACAGAATAAAAGTTATGAATTTTTGAAGTTTAAATAATATTCTGAATTTCCTGATTTAATTTAAATCCAGAAATATCATTACTGCGTCAGCCTGACATCACAGTGACATCAGCAGGTCAACAGAGCTGGCTCGGGTCAAACCTGACGTGTGGGGTCCACACGTCAGTGTCACAGGGGCTAATCCCGCGTTGACCCCGGGCTGGTTAGCTTTGACTAAGCCCTGGGCCCACTTGTCAGCGTCTGTAGGTGGTGGTTTAGTGGCTAATTAGCTAGGCCACGTCAGCTCGCCGGAGTTCTGGCCGGCGGCGACCAACAGTGCGGCGGCGATAGTGGTTTTGGTCGTTTCGGCCACCAAATGGA
>NW_025281491.1:0-1199 GCF_018294505.1 Triticum aestivum
TTTTGCGACAAGTCGAGCTTTGTAGACAGTAACATTACCATCAGCGTCAGTCTTCTTCTTAAAGATCCATTTATTCTCAATCGCTTGCCGATCATCGGGCAAGTCAACCAAAGTCCATACTTTGTTCTCATACATGGATCCCATCTCAGATTTCATGGCTTCTAGCCACTTTGCGGAATCTGGGCTCACCATCGCTTCTTCATAGTTCGTAGGTTCATCATGATCTAGTAGCATGACCTCCAGAACAGGATTACTGTACCACTCTGGTGCGGATCTTACTCTGGTTGATCTACGAAGTTCAGTAGTATCTTGATCTGAAGTTTCATGATCATTATCATTGGCTTCCTCACTAACTGGTGTAGGTGTCACTGAAACAGTTTTCTGTGATGAACTACTTTCCAGTAAGGGAGCAGGTACAGTTACCTCGTCAAGTTCTACTTTCCTCCCACTCACTTCTTTCGAGAGAAACTCCTTCTCTAGAAATGATCCATTCTTAGCAACGAATGTTTTGCCTTCGGATCTGTGATAGAAGGTGTACCCAACAATTTCCTTTGGGTATCCTATGAAGACACATTTCTCCGATTTGGGTTCGAGCTTATCAGGTTGAAGCTTTTTCACATAAGCATCGCAGCCCCAAACTTTAAGAAACGACAACTTTGGTTTCTTGCCAAAACACAGTTCATAAGGCGTCGTCTCAACGGATTTTGATGGTGCCCTATTTAACGTGAATGCGGCCGTCTCTAAAGCATATCCCCAAAATGATAGCGGTAAATCAGTAAGAGACATCATAGATCGCACCATATCTAGTAAAGTACGATTACGACGTTCGGATACACCATTACGCTGTGGTGTTCTGGGTGGCGTGAGTTGCGAAACTATTCCACAGTTTTTCAAATGTACACCAAACTCGTAACTCAAATATTCTCCTCCACGATCAGATCGTAGAAACTTTATTTTCTTGTTACGATGATTTTCAACTTCACTCTGAAATTCTTTGAACTTTTCAAATGTTTCAGACTTATGTTTCATTAAGTAAATATACCCATATCTGCTTAAATCATCTGTGAAGGTGAGAAAATAACGATATCCGCCACGAGCCTCAATATTCATCGGGCCACATACATCGGTATGTATGATTTCCAACAAATCTGTTGCTCTCTCCATAGTACCGGAGAACGGTGTTTTAGTCATCTTGCCCA
>NW_025281492.1:0-1199 GCF_018294505.1 Triticum aestivum
GGGATGACAGAACCCCCAGTCCCCTCTGAAACCAACTAGGGTTACTAAAATAATTTTTCAATGAACCTGAAATGCCCTTCTAAAATGCCCATCATTTTTGTCTTGGTTCAGAACCTCTGCCAAAAGTGGTGCACATTTTCCTAGGCCATCCTAGGGTTTTTGAATTAAATCATAAATATTTGAATTTGGGCATTTAAAATAATATAAAATATTTAAATGCTCAAATATCTCCAAACTAAAATGTTTCATGTTGGAAATAATCCAACTATGGGCCAGGAATAGTTTGGTGATTTTTGAAGTTGCCTAGGTATTTTATTAAATTCAACAAAGTTGCAGATATATATTAAATAAATCAGAAAACAGAAAAAAAGGGGAAAACTTACCTGGCGCCACCGCAGGCCCACCAGCCAGCCCACCTGGCCGGCCCAGCCCGGCCACCGCTCCAGCGAGCTGCTTGGCTTGCCAGGCAGGCAACCAAGGTGCTCGGCGGCGGCACCGCAGCTCGCCACGCAGCTGCACGCCGCCCGGCCTCCCCCTCTCGCCGCCCTGATGGCCTGGACGAGCTCCACGTCGCGCCCCGACCCTCCTGGACACCTCCATTCGCCCCCAGATCCTCTCCCTCGCGCTCCCACGCCATGGCCGACGCCACCGTCGCCGCACCACCGCCGTAGCCGTGCTCCCCGTCGTCTTCACGCCGCGCCACCCTGTCCAGAAGCTCCGCCGTCCTCTACTCCTTCGAGCTAGCCGAGCCCCGAGCGCTCGCGTGCCTCGAAGCCGCCGCACCAACCTCGCCCGAACCGCCATCGCCGGAGATCCCCTTCGCCGTCGCCGCCGCAGCAGCTCGTCCCCGACCACGCCGTCCTTTCCATCAAGACCGCAGTGAGCTGGGCTAACTTCCCCTTCCTCTCTTTCTCTCTCTCGAGCACCACAGCGAGCGCACCAAGCTCACCCGCACGCGCCGTCGCGGACCTCGTCGCCGACGTGCTTCCGGCCACACTCCGGCCACAAGATGGTGTCCATCTTACTCACCGAGTCCCACAGCACCTAGCTAGCCACTCCACGAGCCTCACCGACCCCCCCTAGCGCCAAGTTCATCCTCGACCGAACCCCGGTGGCCGCCAAAGTCGTCGCCGGCGCCAACTCCGGCCACCCCGACCCCAACGGACTCCGCCAAGAGCTGCGGTTTGTCCTCAGCTCCA
>NW_025281493.1:0-1199 GCF_018294505.1 Triticum aestivum
GTAAACTCGTCTCCGTAGTTGAGCAGGGAGTAGTACTAGGATGGGTGACCTCCTGGGAAGTCCTCGTGTTGCATTCCCTTTTTAATTTTTTTGCACCGCGTGCAAAACAAAACGCACGAGCGCGACGTATGTTTAGCACGTTTTATTATTTTGCACGTTTACGGTAAGTTTTAGCTCGCTGCTCATTATTCACGCGTCTAGCGGCGGCAAGCGTGTTCTGAAAGGGGTCGAAACCATGGTAAATAGGCACTGGTGCAGTTGAACCGTGGTAAAACTCGTCTCCGTAGTTGAGCGGGAGCGGCCAAAGGAATGTGCAATCGTGTGTGTAGTGGAGCTGGGAGGGGCAAGCATAAGGGACGAAGACGGGGCAGCACGTCGGATGCGATCATACCAGCACTAAAGCTGGTAGAACTCCGAAGTTAAGCGTGCTTGGGCGAGAGTAGTACTAGGATGGGTGACCTCCTGGGAAGTCCTCGTGTTGCATTCCCTTTTTAATTTTTTTGCACCGCGTGCAAAACAAAACGCACGAGCGCGACGTATGTTTAGCACGTTTTATTATTTTGCACGTTTACGGTAAGTTTTAGCTCGCTGCTCATTATTCACGCGTCTAGCGGCGGCAAGCGTGTTCTGAAAGGGGTCGAAACCATGGCAAATAGGCACTGGTGCAGTTGAACCGTGGTAAAACTCGTCTCCGTAGTTGAGCGGGAGCGGCCAAAGGAATGTGCAATCGTGTGTGTAGTGGAGCTGGGAGGGGCAAGCATAAGGGACGAAGACGGGGGCAGCACGTCGGATGCGGTCATACCAGCACTAAAGCACCGGATCCCATCAGAACTCCGAAGTTAAGCGTGCTTGGGCGAGAGTAGTACTAGGATGGGTGACCTCCTGGGAAGTCCTCGTGTTGCATTCCCTTTTTAATTTTTTTGCACCGCGTGCAAAACAAAACGCACGAGCGCGACGTATGTTTAGCACGTTTTATTATTTTGCACGTTTACGGTAAGTTTTAGCTCGCTGCTCATTATTCACGCGTCTAGCGGCGGCAAGCGTGTTCTGAAAGGGGTCGAAACCATGATAAATAGGCACTGGTGCAGTTGAACCGTGGTAAAACTCGTCTCCGTAGTTGAGCGGGAGCGGCCAAAGGAATGTGCAATCGTGTGTGTAGTGGAGCTGGGAGGGGCAAGCATAAGGGACGAAGACGGGGG
>NW_025281494.1:0-1199 GCF_018294505.1 Triticum aestivum
CAAAAGGCGCAAACGGTCCCGGGCAAAGGTACGCTGTCAGGACCCCAACTCGATGCCACATAGATCTAGCATGTAACACCTCATATCACTTTGCGGCCTCACGCACGGTATTCCCACGGGTGTCGCCTTACCTTTGCCCGGGACCGTTTGCGCCTTTTGGCACACGTATATGATAGTGTTGCTAGCATCCATATGATAAGGAGTCCGGGCTGACATGGCTAGTCGTAAACCCAAAGTGGCACAGACTTACAGGGACAGGCATCCATGACCCAGCATCGAACGTGTCGGTCATCAGCGAGTGAATCCAGGCTGTAGCACTGGGCTAGCAGGACTCCGGTGAACCGGGCTGTAGCGGGCTAACAGGACTCCGGTATTCATCGCGTGACATTTCCCCGAAGGGACAGACACAGGAACGAAGAAGGACACATGCCGGCCAGCCTAAGTGTTCCGGAGCAGTAGCAAGCTACCATGGCTCGGTGGAAACACTAGGAGACATTTCCCGGTAAGAGAGGCTACTAAAGATACACAACTAGATGGTCAGATCCCACACATACCAAGCATTTCAATAGCATACACACAATATGCTCGATATGTGCAAATACAACATGGCATCACAACATGACTCTACGACTCAAGTAATTTATTCAATAGGCTCCGAGGAGCGAGATATTACAAACATGGGTCTCATGACCCAACAATCAGAGCATACAAGTCAAAGCACAAGCGGAAGCTATCATGTCCGAGTACAGACATCTATAAATGAAAAAGGCTGAGAAGCCTGACTATCTATCAGATCCTGCCGAGGGCACAAGATCGTAGCTGAGGTATCAAGCTAAACGTCGAAGTCCACGCGAAACTACTAGTGAGACCGAAGTCTCTCTGCAAAAACATAAAATAGGCAAACGTGAGTACAAATGTACCCAGCAAGACTTACATCAGATCTAACTACATATGCATCATTATCAACAAAGGGGTGGTGGGGTTTAACTGCAGCAAGCCAGCTTTGACTCGGTGGCTATCCTGAACTACGACTGCAAGTAACTCTTTTGAGGTGGCGCACACGAGTCCACATATTCACCATATCAATACACCACTATGGATCCGCCCCCGTCTCCCTACGAGAACGCCATCCATAGCACTCACGCTTATCTTGCGTATTTTAGAGTATCCACTTTCACTTGTCTATGAACTGATATAAG
>NW_025281495.1:0-1199 GCF_018294505.1 Triticum aestivum
TTGACGCGTTCCACTTGACCACTCGACTGAGGGTGGAAAGCGGTGCTAAAGAAGAGACGGGTTCCCATAGCATTTTGGAAGCTTTCCCAAAATCGAGAGGTGAAAAGACTTCCTCGATCCGAGTTAATTTCCAAAGGAACACCATGGAGAGACACTATTCGGGAGATGTACAAATCTGCCAGCTGACTAGCGGTTATACTCTCACGAACAGGTAAGAAATGAGCTACTTTGGAAAGACGATCGACCACGACGAAAATAGCATTATTCCCTCTCTTGGTCCTGGGAAAACCGGTAATGAAATCCATACCAATTTTATCCCATTTCCATTCAGGAATAGCTAAGGGTTGAAGGGTGCCAGCAGGCCGTTGATGCTCTGCTTTTACACGACGACAGACGTCACAATTAGCAATATACTGAGCAATTTCTCTTTTCATCCTAGTCCACCAGAACCTCTGGCGTAGGTCCTGATACATCTTAGTACTACCGGGATGAATGGTGAGAGGAGATTCATGAGCTTCCTTAAGGAGCAAACGCCTCAGGTTTCGCACTTTGGGAACCACTAGTCGATTCCCGAAGTATACGACCCCTTGATCATTAATAGAGAAGCAATTCGCAATTCCTTTCTGAATGTTCCTCTTGATGCGGGAGATTCCCGGATCTACCTTCTGTGCTTTGATAATTTGATCCGTAAGGGTAGGTTTTGCCACCAAGGTGGAAAGAAAACCTTGAGGTACAATGTGAAGATTAAGTTTCCGAAATTCCTCATGGAGAAGCGGTTGACTTTGTTGTAACATCAGGTTGTTACAATAAGATTTACGACTTAGCGCATCAGCCATGACGTTGGCTTTCCCTGGGGTGTAGGTTATTCCTAAGTCGAAGTCTGTGATCAATTCAACCCAACGTCTCTGCCTGAGATTCAAATCCGGTTGGGTGAAAATGTACTTCAGACTTTGGTGATCAGTGAATATTTCGCAACGATTACCGAGGAGGTAATGTCGCCAGGTCTTAAGCGCATAGACTACGGCTGCAAGCTCTAGATCATGAGTAGGATAATTCTCCTCATGTGGGTGCAATTGCCGCGAAGCGTAAGCAATTACGTGTCGATCTTGCATGAGAATGCAACCTAGTCCTTGTCGCGAGGCGTCGCAGTAGATAACGAAGTCCTTGGAGAAGTCTGGCGGTACCAGCACGGGAGCAGA
>NW_025281496.1:0-1199 GCF_018294505.1 Triticum aestivum
GCGGGGGCCGGATCCGGGCCCTCCGGGCCGCGGCGGCGCGCGGGGACAGGCGAAGTGGGCGCGACGGACGGGCCAATGGCGGAGCGCCACGTGGCGGCGGACAGGCAGGCCGGACGTGTCCGTCGGCGGCGATTGTGTCCGACGGCGACGGGAGGAGTTGGATCTAGGGTTAGGGGGGAGAAGAACCGTGGATTTCGGAGGGGGGGTATATATAGGCATAAGTGGAGCTAGGAGAGTCCAAATGAGGTGCGGTTTTCGCCCACACGATCGTGATCGAACGCTCTAGGACATGGAGCAGAGTTTGGTGGGTTTTGGGCCAAATTTGGGGGGGTGTTGGGCTGCGACACGCACGAGGCCTTTTCGGTCCCTCGGTTAACCGTTGGAGTATCAAACGAAGTCCAAATGACCCGAAACTTGACAGGAGGTCTACCGGTAGTAAACCAAGGCCGCTTGGCAAGTCTCGGTCCAATCCGGAAATGTTTAATCCTCACACAAGAAAGAAAGCTAGAAATGACCACCGGAGGAGAACGAAGCGCCGGAATGCAAAACGGACAACGGGGAAAATGCTCGAATGCATGAGATGAACATGTATGCAAATGCAATGCACGTGATGACATGGTATGAGATGCATGAAAACGAAAACAACACACGGAGACAAGGACCCAACCCGAGAAATAAATATAACTTAGCGCCGGAGACGGCAAGAATTGGATACAAATATGGAAAGTATATCTGGGGCGTTACAACACTCCACCACTACGAAAAGATCTCGTCCCGAGATCTAGGACTGAAAGAACTCCGGGTACTCAGAACGGAGGTGATCCTCGCGTTCCCAGGTAGCTTCACGGTCGGAATGGTGTGACCACTTAACTTTGAGAAATTTGATTGACTTGTTGCGAGTCTTGCGTTCAGTCTCTTCTAGAATAGCAACTGGGTGCTCACGATAAGAGAGATCTTCTTGGAGCTCAATGTCCTCGAAGTTGACGGTGCGGTCAGGAGTCTTGAAGCACTTTCGAAGCTGAGAGACATGGAACACATCATGAACATTTGCAAAGTTTGGAGGAAGCTCGAGTTGATAGGCGAGGTCGCCTCTCTTGCTGACAATCTTGAAAGGTCCCACGTATCTAGGGGCAAGCTTCCCTTTGATACCGAAGCGACGAGTACCTTTCATGGGAGAGACGCGGAGGTAAACATGATCT
>NW_025281497.1:0-1199 GCF_018294505.1 Triticum aestivum
AGCGTGCCGACGGCGATCACATTGACCTTGGAACCATTCCCGACGCGCATCGTCACCTCGTCCTTTGCCAGTTTCCGCTTATTCCGCAGCCCCTGCTTTGAGTTACAAACGTGAGCAACTGCACCGGTATCAAATACCCAGGAGCCACTACGGGCACTAGTAAGGTACACATCAATTACATGTATATCACATATACCTTTTGTTTTGCCGGCCTTCTTATCCGCTAAGTACTTAGGGCAGTTCCGCTTCCAGTGACCGCTTCCCTTGCAATAAAAGCACTCAGTCTCGGGCTTGGGTCCATTCTTTGGCTTCTTCCCGGCAGCTTGCTTGCCGGGCGTGGCAACCTCCTTGCCGTCCTTCTTGAAGTTCTTTTTACCCTTGCCTTTCTTGAACTTAGTGGTTTTATTGACCATCAACACTTGATGTTCCTTCCTGACTTCTACCTCTGCTGATTTCAGCATAGCAAATAATTCAGGAATGGTCTTTTCCATCCCCTGCATATTGAAGTTCATCACAAAGCTCTTGTAGCTTGGTGGAAGCGACTGGAGGATTCTGTCAATGACCGCATCATCCGGGAGATTAACTCCCAGCTGAGTCAAGCGGTTATGCAACCCAGACATAGTGAGTATGTGCTCACTGACAGAACTGTTTTCCTCTATCTTACAGCTGAAGAATTTGTCGGAGACTTCATATCTCTCGACCCGGGCATGAGCTTGGAAAACCATTTTCAGCTCTTCGAACATCTCATATGCTCCATGTCTCTCAAAACGCTTTTGGAGCCCCGGCTCTAGGCTGTAAAGCATGCCGCACTGAACGAGGGAGTAGTCATCGAAACGTGCCTGCCAAGCGTTCATAACATCTTGTTCTGTAGGGAGAACGGGTGCGTCACCAAGTGGTGCTTGTAGGACATAATCTTTCTTGGCAGCTATGAGGATGATCCTCAGGTTCCGGACCCAGTCCGTATAGTTGCTGCCATCGTCTTTCAGCTTAGTTTTCTCTAGGAACGCGTTGAAGTTGAGGACTACGTTGGCCATTTGATCTACAAGACATATTGCAAAGATTTTAGACTAAGTTCATGATAATTAAGTTCAACTAATCAAATTATTAGTGAACTCCCACTTAGATTAGACATCCCTCTATCCATCTAAGTATTACATGATCCGAGTTAAACTAGACCGTGTCCGATCATCACGTGAGAC
>NW_025281498.1:0-1199 GCF_018294505.1 Triticum aestivum
AATGCTATCACTTGTTCACTTAACTATGGAATTCCTTTTAAAGGGAAACCCGGAAGAATTGTTGTTGAGCCCATTGACAACATCCTTATCTCCTCCATGATTTTGTTGAACATTAAGCTAGTGTTGGAAACTTTTGAAAGCATTTCTTCATGCTAACTCATGAAGTATTTGTTTGATGAAAGGAGTGATTTCCTCTTATACACGTGCATTTGGTGAAAGTTGCCGCCGTGGATTTGAGAAAGTTAGTTTTGCTTCCTCTGGAATCATCCCAAGTCAGTCATGCATACGTGCGAAGTATTCTGTGGTCTGGAGATTTGCAACCTCCATTCTATATGTATATCCTAGCACACCAAGCCACTGATTGAGTTGTTCAAAGATAAAGGAGTCTGTCCAAGGTGAACTCTTTGGACTTCCACGCGTGGAGACTTCGATGTCATTAATGATGGTTCCCCACCTGAACTCGGTAGTGTTTTATTATAAGACTACCACGTGGTCATGTTTGTCTGGGACAGCGTGTTCACATGTTTGTAGCAGAACCAGCTCATGTTTTGGAGCTTACTATCGTAGTTCATTCCCCGAGAATCTCGCAGCGTTGTCTCGTTGAATTGTGTTGCAAACTTTCATTTTTCTTCCTAGACTCGATGAGTCTGGAATATCCTGACACCAACCATATCTGAATCTCAGGCAGATATGATGGTTTGGAACATTTCCCAAGAACTATAATATCGGTCCCTCGAAAACCGGTAAAGTGGATGTCGTGGCCAACACACCCAGCCGGAAGACCTGTTATTATAATATCTTGATTGAGGAAGTTGGCCACCTCCCCATAGGGATTTCGTAGGATTTACTCCCTAGTTGCCCCTATGGATTTTGAGATCCCGAAGTCCGACCTTTTACTTGATGTTCTAGATATCAAACCATATCTATGAATGGGTTACGCTAGCACATCAAGGAGAACATTAGAAGCGGAGTGCTAAATGTCTCTCGGTCGATCATCCAGATTTTATTTCCTTGGCCCCGCCAAGGGTGAAATCTGAGAAGGTGTTATCTTCCTTTGCATCTGCATCCTCCATCACCATTCATCATGGTAGTAAGTTGTGCTGCCAGGATCCTTGACACGGATATTGGTAAAACCTTGATGAATATGGAAATGCTCAAGTTCTTGAGAGCACGCACAAGCGCTACGTGTTATCATCGGC
>NW_025281499.1:0-1199 GCF_018294505.1 Triticum aestivum
GACGTGGTTAAGAAAATAATCTAATATATTCTAAAGGTATGAACAATTAACACACATTCAACATGATGCTTCTTTGACTAGCTCTACTGGCCAATTACATAAGAACAAGTACATGTATAGAAATTTAGTACACTGCAAACCATCCTAAAAATAAAAAGTGACTTACCTATGCTCATTTGATATGGTAGGACGGATATGGTGATTCCTCGACTTTTAACTCACCAGCGTGCCGAACATGCATATCTTATGTGATATCTGACTCTTCAAGATTATTATGTAATGCAAACCAAAAGTGACAGCATTAGGGCATTTATCCATACCTCTATACCTACTAATAAAGCAAGGTGCGTTTCTCCAATTTTTTCATCCGTTCACCGTATTATTTTTTAGATTTTGTATTATTCAAGGTGGTACTAATTTTGTGTGTCCGCGTGGGAGAAAAGGAAAAAATGTTCGTCCAAAATCGGCCCATCGTAGCCTGTCCAGCTAGAGAGGTGCGCTCTGGCCCATTGAATCCCGCAAAAAGAAAATTTGGTTCTTCATTCTAAAAAGGATACGATATCATATGTCAGGTCGCTTTTGTATGACTAACCACAAAATTAACCTAGGGGCAATCTCTAGACAAGATAGGAGTATATCTACCTGAATAAGCTTTCACACATGGATAGTTATATGTAACATTCGCAAGGGATGGACCGTGGGTAATGCTAAATGATCAAGATTAAAATAAGGATGACGTGGTGAAGAAAATAATCTAATATATTCTAAAGGTATGAACAATTAACACACATTCAACATGATGCTTCTTTGACTAGCTCTACTGGCCAATTACATAAGAACAAGTACATGTATAGAAATTTAGTACACTGCAAACCATCCTAAAAATAAAAAGTGACTTACCTATGCTCATTTGATATGGTAGGACGGATATGGTGATTCCTCGACTTTTAACTCACCAGCGTGCCGAACATGCATATCTTATGTGATATCTGACTCTTCAAGCTTATTATGTAATGCAAACCAAAAGTGACAGCATTAGGGCATTTATCTATACCTCTATACCTACTAATAAAGCAAGGTGCGTTTCTCCAATTTTTTCATCCGTTCACCGTATTATTTTTTAGATTTTGTATTATTCAAGGTGGTACTAATTTTGTGTGTCCGCGTGGGAGAAAAGGAAAAAAATGTTCGTCCAAAAT
>NW_025281500.1:0-1199 GCF_018294505.1 Triticum aestivum
GACGAGGTGACGATGCGCGTCGGGAATGGTTCCAAGGTCGATGTGATCGCCGTCGGCACGCTACCTCTGCATCTACCTACGGGATTAGTTTTAAACCTCAATAATTGTTATTTAGTGCCAGCTTTGAGCATGAACATTGTATCTGGATCTCGTTTAATTCGAGATGGCTACTCATTTAAATCCGAGAATAATGGTTGTTCTATTTATTTGAGAGATATGTTTTATGGTCATGCCCCGCTGGTCAATGGTTTATTTTTGATGAATCTCGAACGTGATGTTACACATGTTCATAGTGTGAATACCAAAAGATGTAAAGTTGATAATGATAGTCCCACATACTTGTGGCACTGCCGCCTTGGTCACATTGGTGTCAAGCGCATGAAGAAGCTCCATGCAGATGGACTTTTGGAGTCTCTTGATTACGAATCATTTGACACGTGCGAACCATGCCTCATGGGTAAGATGACCAAGACTCCATTCTCCGGAACAATGGAGCGAGCAACCAACTTATTGGAAATCATACATACCGATGTGTGCGGTCCAATGAGTGTTGAGGCTCGCGGAGGATATCGTTATGTTCTTACTCTCACTGATGACTTAAGTAGATATGGGTATGTCTACCTAATGAAACACAAGTCTGAAACCTTTGAAAAGTTCAAGGAATTTCAAAGTGAGGTTGAGAATCAACGTGACAGGAGAATAAAATTCTTACGATCAGATCGTGGTGGAGAATATTTAAGTCACGAGTTTGGTGCACACTTAAGGAAATGTGGAATAGTTTCAAAACTCACGCCGCCTGGAACACCTCAGAGAAACGGTGTGTCCGAACGTCGTAATCGCACTCTATTGGATATGGTGCGATCTATGATGTCTCTTACCGATTTACCGCTCTCATTTTGGGGCTATGCTTTAGAGACTGCCGCATTCACTTTAAATAGGGCTCCGTCGAAATTCGTTGAGACGACACCGTATGAATTATGGTTTGGGAAGAAACTAAGTTGTCGTTTCTAAAAGTTTGGGGATGCGATGCTTATGTCAAGAAACTTCAACCTGAAAAGCTCGAACCCAAGTCGGAAAAATGCGTCTTCATAGGATACCCTAAGGAAACTATTGGGTATACCTTCTACCTCCGATCCGAAGGCAAGATCTTCGTTGCCAAGAACGGGTCCTTTCTGGAGAAGGAGTTTCTCTCGAAAGAA
>NW_025281501.1:0-1199 GCF_018294505.1 Triticum aestivum
AGCTCACCGTCGCCGGAGATCCCCTTCAACGCCATCGTCGCTCCGGTCCATCTCCGGCCGCACCAGGGACTCCGTCGCACTCACTGTGAGCTTAGCCATCTTCCCCTCCCTTCCGTTCTTGCTCCCGAGCTGTGTAGCAACCTCCTGGAGCTCAACCGCACCCACCGCCGTGGACCTCGTCGCCGACGTGCTCCTGGTCATCCTCCGGCCACAAGATGGTGTCCATCTTGCTCACCGCGTCCCACAGCACCTAGCTAGCCACTCCACGAGCCTCACCGAACCCTCTAGCACCAAGTTCACCTCCGACCGAACCTCGGTGGCCGCCAAAGTCGTCGCCGGCGTCGACTCCGGCCACCCCGACCCCAACGGACTCCGCCAAGAGCTGCGGGTTGTCCTCAGCTCCACTCCGGTGGCCTCCGCGGTCCATTTAGTGGCCGAAATGGCAAAAACCACTTCCGCCGCCGCGTCGGGCTCGCTGACGGCTAAACGCCGGCAGCCGACTTTGACTTTGACCACGGGTGGGCCCTGGTTGACTCCCCTGAGTCAATGACAGGTGGGGCCCAGCCCTGTTAATTAAACAGGATTAGTTTTAATTAACTTTTAATTAAATTAATCACCCTGACATGCGGGACCCACTGTCAGGTTTGACCCAGACCTGTTCCGTTGACCTGCTGACGTCACACTGACGTCAGGCTGACGCAGTAATTGATTTTCTGGATTTAAATTAAATCAGGAAATTCTAGAATATTATTTAAACTTCAAAAATTCATAACTTTTATTCTGTAACTCCAAATTGGACAAATTATATATGAAAAATGATCAGAAAAATCCAATCTATCCATCTGTACTATTTTCATGCATGATCAAACAAGTTAAATTGATGTTTTAAGCAGAATAAGGAAAAGCACTTAAAGAGGCCATGATTGAGTTTGAAATTTGAATCTTTGATTCAAATTTGTTCAAACCCTTCTGGTTTTAGTTGCATTAGCCCAACACACTCATATTGCCATGTTTCATGCATGCATCATATTGTTGCACATTGTTTGGTGATGCTTGTGTATCGATGTCCTTTGCGACAGGTTCTGTCTCCGAGGAGTACCGTGATTACCCTAACGAAGAATCATATCCGAGCATCGAACCATCAGGCAAGCAACCAACCATTTGATCATATCGATACAATCCCATGTTCTCGCTCCTGC
>NW_025281502.1:0-1199 GCF_018294505.1 Triticum aestivum
GTAAGCATATTGGAGGAAATAAAGCTAAGTCTAGGTCTTTATGCATTTGTTAAGCAAAACACTAGAGAAACTTACCGTGATCAGGGAGGTGTAGGAGCGGGCTGGCTAGTGCCGGTAGCTGGAGAAGGATCATGCGATGCGTTTCTGGAGTTAAGCTGCACCAAAGATCATTTCCAATGTCTCGTTAGCATTATGACACTCAAATGTTAAGACTAGCAAGTAATGTCCATTCAAATTAAACTCACCGTGGTCCCAGGAGCAATCACTGGCATCGGCGGAGCGGTCTGACCGGTCTTCTCGCACACAGACTGCACATTTGGTTTTGACGACTCAGTCATACTAGTTAGTAATGAGACAAACACTACATGAATGTTTTGGCTAATCTGCAGAAGAAACTTACCACAAGGAGCTCATACATGGCCCTTGCCTGCATGTCATTCCGTGCCCTCTCCTCCTCCATCATCTTTGTCGTTCTCTCCTCCAACTCCCGCTGCCTCTCCGCCGCCTCCGCCAGAAGTTTCTCCGTTCTATCTCTCTCACTCTGTATAGCAGCCTGCAACACCACTCACATGACCATTTGTAATCATTGATGGAAGCGCACACAATGTAATGGAGAAAGATAGCTGAGTACGTATCACTAACCTTGATGGCGAGTTGCACTGGCCGTTCACGAGGCCTTATCTCAGGAGCGGAGCTCGACTAGCGCGCCTTGATCTCTGGGAGAGTGCTAGGACAACGGATAAGTCCATCTCCAATGGCTATGGAGCCATGGGACCTCCCGCCACCAGATATCATCACCAGCTCTGGATCAATGGGACCCTGGCTCGGGTTAAAGTCCTCCCCTTTCCTCGCCTTCCCCTCATCTCTATATCTCACGAGCTTGTTGTGGGAGGAGATGTTGGTGAAGTTGTTTGCATCATCGAGGTCAGACTGAGAGAAAGCCTTGACTTTCTTGTAAGAGCCAGTGTGGGCCATGGCATACAGGTCGTACACCTCTGGCACCTTATCCGCCTTATTGTGGCGTGCCTGAAAGAGAGAAACAATGAAAATTAGTAACTAAAGGGCTCAAGCTAGCATGATGAATGAATTGCATGAATCATGAAGCAAACCACATACCCAGTTGCGCCCGAACTGATATAAGTTGGAGCTGCCTTGATGGTGTGGCACACCTTCCATTTGGGCACGTTTGTCCTTGGCCT
>NW_025281503.1:0-1199 GCF_018294505.1 Triticum aestivum
CAATCGATTGTTTACTTTGTTCCCCGAGCTGGGCAACTCGTTTCCCGCTTTTTTTACTTTCTAATTCCGTTTTCTCGGCCTCCTCCAAGGCTTTGTTCTCCTGGTTCTCCGCCCGCTCTTTCTTCTCCTTCAACATGAGTGCCTGCCTACGAAGTTCACGTGCATAGTCGTCAGGCAGATTCTTCGCGGCTTGGGACGGTGTGCTCAAAAATGACTTAGCCCACTTCTTTTGCTCATCAGAAAATACTGGCTTGGGCTCGGGCTCTCTTTTCTTCTTGCAGTCTGCCTTCCATTTCTCATGATCAGCAGCCGCGGCCGCGGCAGTTTCCTCGGCACTACGTTCCCAAGGCCTTGTGGGGAGAGGCTTCAATGATGGCTCCGGTACCTTTGTGGTCTTAGGTACATAAGGGTCCGGGTTAATAATCCAGGACTGCTTCTGCTTCTTTGCCGGAGGTGGATTGGGGGGCGGCGTCTGATCACCCGCCGGACGAGGACTGGGGGGCGGCGTCTGATCACCCGCCGGACGTTGTGGACTGGGGGGCGTCGGCTGACGTGACAGAGGTGTAGGTGAACCGCCACCACCGTAGGGGGGTGGACTTGTTGTCCTTGGCGCCTCGCCTGGAAACTTGATAAACTTCTTTTGCCATAGAATGAAATGGCGCTTGACATCTCCAAGTCTTTTCTCCCCTTCAGGTGTAGCAATGTCAATCTCCAGGTCCTCAAACCCTTGGACTATGTCCTCCACCGTGACACGAGCATAGCCATCTTGAATGGGGTTGTTGTGGTGGAGTGCTCCAGGTAAACATGGTAAAGCACTGCCGATAGCTACCTTCATGGACATGTTCCCGATAGGATAATACAGATGACATTCTTTCATCTCCTTTATATCGTCCACGGGGTAGCGAGGAGGCTCCGGTGCAGTAATTTCGACCACCAGAGGCTCCGGTGCAGTAATTTCGACCACCAGAGGCTCCGGTGCAGTAATTTCGATCGTCGGTGCATCTGCACCAGCCGGTGGGGCCTCCGTGGAAGCCACACTGCTTCTCCGCTGCTGGCTTCTGAGATCCGCTGGATGATCTTCATGCTGCGCCCGAGCTGCATCTCGTTCGGCTACTAGTACACTCACGGTTTTCTTCATCACATCCATTTCCGATGCCAACCGCGCCACAACATCTGCTTCCCGATCCATCTTTCTCTTC
>NW_025281504.1:0-1199 GCF_018294505.1 Triticum aestivum
GTTCAAAGTAATGAAATTCCTTTGTAACAGATGAGTTTTCGTCCGAAACCCTGATACTTCGAAAGAGATTGTCCGTTTTGTACACGAAGTGCATACAGTTTTTGCCGTAACCCTCTCAAATTTTTAGCACATGCTATGTGGGTGAAATGATGATACCATGCCAACTTTCAACCTTTTCAAAGATCATTTGTAGTGCTTTTCAATTTCATGGTCATTTAGCTCAAAAATATGAGTGAATGCCTGAAAAAGAACAAATGAAGTCAGAAAGGGTTGAAAACTGCTGATGTGGCTTTGAATGGTGCATTTTGATCACACAAAGAGTCTGGAGTTCAAATAAGTTCAAAATAATGAAATCCCTTTGTAACAGATGAGTTTTCATCCGAAACCCTGATACTTCAAAAGAGATTGTCCGTTTTGTACACGAAGTGCATCTAGTTTTTGCCGTAACCCTGTCAACTTTTTAGCACATGCGATGTGGGTGAAATGATGATACCATGCCAACTTTCATCCTTTTCGGAGATCATTTGTAGTGCATTTCAATTTATGGTCATTTAGCTCAAAAATATGACTGAATGCCTAAAAAAGAACAAATGAAGTCGGAAAGGGTTGAAAATTGCTGATGTGGCTTTGAATGGTGCATTTTGAACACACAAAGAGTCTGGAGTTCAAATAAGTTCAAAATAATTAAATCCCTTTGTAAGAGATGAGTTTTCGTCCGAAACCCTGATACATCAAAAGAGATTATTAGTTCTGTACACGAAATGCATCCAATTTTTTCGTAACCCTCTCTACTTTTAGCACATGCTATGTGCGTGAAATGATGATACCATGCCAACTTTCAACCTGTTGAGAGATCATTTGAAGTGCTTTTCAATTTCATGGTCATTTAGCTCAAAAATATGAGTGAATGCCTAAAAAAGAACAAATGAAGTCAGAAAGGGTTGAAAATTGCTGATGTGGCTTTGAATGGTGCATTTTGAACACAAAGAGTCTGGAGTTCAAATAAGTTCAAAATAATGAAATCCCTTTGTAACAGATGAGTTTTCGTCCGAAACCCTGATACTTCAAAAGAGATTGTCCGTTTTGTACACGAAGTGCATCCAATTTTTGCCGTAACCCTCCCAACTTTTTAGCACATGCTATGTGGGTGAAATGATGATACCATGCCAACTTTCAACCTTTCCAGAGATCATTTGTAG
>NW_025281505.1:0-1199 GCF_018294505.1 Triticum aestivum
GTAGTTTCTGGTGTTTGTAGTATGCTGGAGGCCGTGGACAGCGCTGACCGTAGGGGTGGGCTGTGATGCGGTAGGCACGTGGCCGGGTAAACCGGGCGCCCGTTTGGTGTCACGGAACCCTGTTCACATCGTTTGGGGCTGTGAGCGAAACTCCGGCCGGATCTCCTCATGGATGGAACCCGAATAGGCGATAAACCTGGACTAGAGACTTGAGTGTTTAGGTAGGTCGTGGTCTACACCCACGTCGGCTTTCGCTTGAAGTCTGCCGAGCACATGTCGTGTGCAGACGCTAAGTGGTGGAAACATGTATGAAGAAGTACACCCCTGCAGGGTTAACATCATCTATTCGAATAGCCGTGTCCGCGGAAAAGGACTTCTGGGTTGCTTATATCAGTTCATAGACAAGTGAAAGTGGATACTCTAAAATACGCAAGATAAGCGTGAGTGCTATGGATGGCATTCTTGTAGGGAGATGGGAGCGGATCCATAGTGGTGTATTGATATGGTGAATATGTGGACTCGTGTGCGCCACCTCAAAAGAGTTACTCGCAGTCGTAGTTTAGGATAGCCACCGAGTCAAAGCTGGCTTGCTGCAGTTAAACCCCACCACCCCTTTGTTGATAAGGATGCATATGTAGATAGTTCTGATGTAAGTCTTGCTGGGTACATTTGTACTCACGTTTGCCTATTTTATGTTTTTGCAGAGAGACTTCAGTCTCACTAGTATTACCGCGTGGTCTTCGACGTTTAGCTTGTTACCTCAGCTACGATCTTGTGCCTCGGCAGGATTTGGTAGATAGTCAGGCTTCTCAGCCTTTTTCATTCATAGATGTCTGTACTCAGACATGATAGCTTCCGCTTGTGCTTGATTTGTATGCTCTGAATGTTGGGTCATGAGACCCATGTTTGTAATATCTCGCTCCTCGGAGCCTATTGAATAAACTACTTGAGTCGTAGAGTCATTTTGTGATGCCATGTTGTATTGCACATATCGAGCATATTGTGTGTATGTTATTGAAATGCTTGGTATGTGTGGGATCTGACCGTCTAGTTGTTTATCTTTAGTAGCCTCTCTTACCGGGAAATGTCTCCTAGTGTTTCCACTGAGCCATGGTAGCTTGCTACTGCTCCGGAACACTTAGGCTGGCCGGCATGTGTCCTTCTTCGTTCCTGTGTCTGTCCCTTCGGGGAAATGTCAC
>NW_025281506.1:0-1199 GCF_018294505.1 Triticum aestivum
TTAATATGCTTAGCTAGCATAAAAATGACCTATTTAACCTAGGATAGCTCTAAAATGACCTATACTTAGCATCTTTTCCTCAAAAAAGACTTAATATGCTAAGCTAGCTCTAAAATGATATAGTATGCTTAAGAAATGACATATTTTAGGTCCTAAATGACTTCATATGCTTAGCTAGCTCCAAAATGACATAATAACCTTACTTAGCTTCAAAATGACCTATTCAACCCAGGCTAGCTCTAAAATGACCTATACTTAGCATTTTTTCCTCCAAAATGACTTAATATGCTTAGCTAGCTCAAAAATTACATAATAAGCTTAATTAGCTCCAAAATGACCTATTTAACCTAGGATAGCTCTAAAATGACCTATACTTAGCATTTTTTCCTTCAAAATGACTTAATATGCTTAGATAGCTTAAAAATGACCTATACTTAGAATCTTTTCCTCCAAAATTAGTTAATATGCTTAACTAGCTCTAAAATGACATAATATACTTAAGAAATGACATAGTTTAGCTCCTAAATGACTTCACATGCTTAGCTAGCTCCAAAATGACATAATAAGCTTAATTAGCTCCAAAATGACATATTTAACCTAGGATAGCTCTAAAATGACCTATACTTAGCATTTTTCCTCCAAAATGACTTAATATGCTTAGCTAGCATAAAAATGACCTATTTAACCAAGGATAGCTCTAAAATGACCTATACTTAGCATCTTTTCCTCAAAAAGACTTAATATGCTTAGCTAGCTCTAAAATGATATAGTATGCTTAAGAAATGACATATTTTAGGTCCTAAATGACTTCATATGCTTAGCTAGCTCCAAAATGACATAATAACCTTACTTAGCTTCAAAATGACCTATTGAACCCAGGCTAGCTCTAAAATGACCTATACTTAGCATTTTTTCCTCCAAAATGACTTAATATGCTTAGCTAGCTCAAAAATTACATAATAAGCTTAATTAGCTCCAAAATGACCTATTTAACCTAGGATAGCTCTAAAATGACCTATACTTAGCATTTTTTCCTTCAAAATGACTTAATATGCTTAGCTAGCTTAAAAATGACCTATACTTAGAATCTTTTCCTCCAAAATTAGTTAATATGCTTAACTAGCTCTAAAATGACATAATGTACTTAAGAAATGACATAGTTTAGCTCCTAAATGACTTCACATGCTTAGCTAGCTCCA
>NW_025281507.1:0-1199 GCF_018294505.1 Triticum aestivum
TGCCGAAACCAATTTGACTTAATGGTGTATCCCGAAACAACTTTTCGGTATCATCGAAACTTATCCGATGACCTCTCTCTGCGGTACGATTCCGCTGTCCGAAACTTTTCGGTGTCCGAAACTTTTTCGGTGATTTTCTCTCAGACTCCCTGTCTAGTATTCAGCAGATAGATGACCCTTAAGCGTGTGACCCTATAGGTTCGGTGAAGTATAGACATGACCCGGAACCCCTTCCGATCAATGATCAACATCGGAGCCGTGGACACCCATATTGACCCCTATACCCACACGAATAAATATTCGAGTGAACCTCCAGTTGCCGTGTGCTATTCCTGTTGCTTCGCGATATGTTACAAATACCCGAGGTGAGACATGTTGGCATTCCCGTGGATCAACAACTTGTCCACTATGCTAGTTACCTCGTTACCGGTATTGTTCTCTTTTCTCATTATCGTGTTCCGGCATCCCCGTGATCAAATCACAAAGTGTTTGGCCAGACGATGATGGATACCGTAACCCCGAGAGGGCCCAGAGATATCTCTCCATCGTCGGAGGAGCAAATCCCAATCTTGAGCTATCAAGTTACTTCACACACTTTTCCATGAACCCGTAAGCCGCCGTAATAGCCACCCATTTACGGATGACGTTTAACAAACCCCAAAGTTCATGAAGCAAGCATGAAGAAACTCGATACTCTCATGGTCTAAGGAATCATGCAAACGTTAACCATCTCTGTGTTATGTACCAATAAACTTGTGACGAATGAATCTCATAGCATAACATCAATCCGGGTCGATTCAACACAAATGTTCTCTTAACATTGTGCCCTCAAAGTTGCTGGCATAGACATGCCCATGACCAGGAAAACAGAATCATCATGCAACACTTGAGCTAGTCTTAGAGGCCAGACTAGGAATACTTCTTACCGTTTATTATTCCACGCGTGCATTTGAGTCTTCCTCCGAGCCTCGTGGATATTGCAGACTCGAGAATCATTGCAGTTATAGAATGGAACATAAACATAATTATGAACTCGGAGATAAATAATATCATTTATTATTGCCTCTAGGGCATATCTCCTACAAATGAGACACGGTATATAGACGTCCGACCTAGTATTATAACAATCCATTTGATACGTTACGGACCAGTGCCATGTCTGAACGCGTCAATGATTTGCCGTGGAGAATATGCAACAA
>NW_025281508.1:0-1199 GCF_018294505.1 Triticum aestivum
CATAACAGCTGTAAATGCTCAAAAAGAATTTGAGACATTTGACAAAGGATTTCGTACACACTCAACATCACCATATCAAAGTTCTGAAACCATTCTGGCAACATAATGTGGTAGTAGAACTGAACTAGGCTGGTAACCATCAAACTTATAAGGTACTACTGATTAGTAACTCGTGATCCTGATAGAGAGAACAGATCCTAATTCCTTAACCCCCGGTGGAAGAATGGACTGACTCAGATCAGAAAGTCATAAGGTATAAGGAGTAAAAAGAGCCTTACGTTCCAACCCACAAACAATTCCCCTACATATAACTAAAGAATTTCTAGACTCAACATCGACCAGTTTGGCTTGGAGAACCTACAGGCAGTCCGGCTCTGATGCCAACGCTGTCAGGACCCCGACTCGATGTCACATCGATCTAGCCGGTAACACCTCATATCACTTTGAGGCCTCACGCACGGTATCCCCACGGGTGTCGTCTTACCTTTGCCCGGGACCGTTTGCGCCTTTTGGCTCACGTATATGATAGTGTCGCTAGCATCCATATGATAAGGAGCCCGGGCTGACATGACTAGTCGTAAACCCAAAGTGGCACAGACTTACAGGGACAGGCATCCATGACCCAGCTTCGAACGTGTCGGTCATCAGCAAGTGGGTCCGGGCTGTAGCACTGGGCTAGCAGGACTCCGGTAGACCGGGCTGTAGCGGGCTAGCAGGACTCCGGTACTCAAAGCGTGACATTTCCCCGAAGGGACAGACACAGGAACGAAGAAGGACACATGTCGGCCAGCCTAAGTGTTCCAGAGCAGTAGCAAGCTACCATGGCTCAGCGGTAACACTAGGAGACATTTCCCGGTAAGAGAGGCTACTAAAGATAAACAACTAGATAGTCAGATCCCACACATACCAAGCATTTCAATCATACACACAATATGCTCGATATGTGCAAATACAACGAAGCATCACAACATGACTCTATGACACAAGTACTTTATTTAGGGCTCAGGGAGCCATACATAACATACACAAAGATACGGGTCTCACGACCCAACATACAAGTCATACAGTCATACAAGCCAACAGCGGAAGTAACTTGTCTGAGTACAGACAACTAGTAAAATAAAAGAGGCTTGGAAAGCCTAGCTATACTACGTGGTCCTCCACAAGCTCAGGGTCACCACCTGGGTCCTTAGCCTACT
>NW_025281509.1:0-1199 GCF_018294505.1 Triticum aestivum
TTTCGGGTCCCGGAGGGATTTCCACGATTGACGAACCCCTGGTGCGTTTATGTTTCGGTCATCAACAATCGCGGTTTTTGTCGATTCTGTCCCTTTCGTGGACTATTACTCACCGTTTTGGGGTCCTAAAGCGATTTCCATTGCTGTCGAACCCCAAGGTGTGCTTACGTGTTGGTCGTCAAGTCTCGCAGTTTTGGCCGATTCTGGCCCGTTTCTTGGACTATTACTCAGTTTTGGGGTCCCGAAGTGATTTCCACGATTGACGAACCCCGAGGGTGCGTTTATGTGTCGGTCATCAACACTCACAATTTTGGTTAATTCTGGCCGTCTCGTGCACTATTACTCGCTGTTTTGGGGTCCCGAAGAGATTTCCACGATTGAAGAACCTCTGGGTGCGTTTACGTGTCGGTCATCAACACTCGCAGGTTTTGTTGATTCCAACCCGTTTCGTGGACTATTACTCACCGTTTTGGGGTCCCAAAGAGATTTCCATTTTTGTCGAACCCCAAGGTGTGCTTGCATGTTGGTCGTCAAGACTCGCAGTTTTGGCCGATTTTGGCCCGCTTTTGAACTATTACACAGTTTTGGCATCCCGAAGTGATTTCCACGATTGACAAACCCTACGGTGCGCTTACTTGTCGGTCATCAACAATCGCAGTTTTGGCCGATTCTGGTCCGTTTGGTGCACTATTATTCACCGTTTTGGGGTCCTAGAGCGATTTACACGATTTGCGATCCCCGGGGTGCGTTTATGTGTCGGTTATGAACACTCACCATTTTGCCCAATTCTGGTCCGTCTCATGGACTATTACTCACCGTTTTGGGGTCCCCGAGCGATTTCCACGATTCACGATCCCGGGGGTGCGTTTACGTGCCCGTCGTCAACACTCATAGTTCTGGCCAATTCTGACCCGTTTCGTGGACTATTACTCACCTTTTTGGGGTCCCGAAGCGATTTCCATAGTTGTTGAACCCAAAGATGCACTTACGTGTCGTTCATCAACACTCGCAGTTTTGGCCGATTCTGGCCCGTTTTGTGGACTATTACTCGCTGTTTCGGGTCCCGGAGGGATTTCCACGATTGACGAACCCCTGGTGCGTTTATGTTTCGGTCATCAACAATCGCGGTTTTTGTCGATTCTGTCCCTTTCGTGGACTATTACTCACCGTTTTGGGGTCCTAAAGCGATTTCCATTGCT
>NW_025281510.1:0-1199 GCF_018294505.1 Triticum aestivum
GCGGTAACGATGCAGCGTAAATATTATTAAATACTTGGAGCGCGATAAAATCATGAGTTTTTTACACAACGTGGGCACATGTGCTATAGGACTGATGGTAATTTTTCATAATTTTTTGTGATGGAGAAGTATTTGAACACTTCCCTCTACGCGGATTGCTGTTCGCACGTCTACGACTGTGGTCGGCGGCCTCCGGGGGCTAGCGTACCGTCAAATCTTGCGTAGGCGGCCTCTCACAAATCTGGAAGTGTTGAGGCGGTTGCAAACGCCCAGCACGCGTCTCCGGGGTGTGCCCCCCCCCTCACGGACGCCGCCGCCGGCGGCACCTGGAGGAGGGAAACGGACGCGTCGGGTCTACACGGAGTGGATGTAGCTGTGGGTTTGGCCCGGATGTTGCTCCAAAGTGTTCCTCTGGGCCGACCTAACACAACCGGGTGGAGAGGTCCACTGGTCAAAGCCCGTCCGTGCAAAGTCAAAGGGCTAGATCCCGTGGTCAAACGCTACAGGGTTAGCCGGGACGGGGGCCCTGGGGGGTAGCAATGCCACCGGAGCATCGTACCGGGCCCTCATACATGCGGGGTGGTGTTGTGGCATGTCTGAAGAGGCGGCACGCGTCTCCGGGTTGTGGCCCCCCTCACGGACGATAATGAAACGGTAGTAGACGTTCTGCGGTAACGATGCAGCGTGAATATTATTAAATACTTGGAGCGCGATAAAATCATGAGTTTTTTACACAACATGGGCACATGTGCTATAGGACTGATGGTAATTTTTCATAATTTTTTGTGATGGAGAAGTATCTGAACACTTCCCTCTACGCGGATTGCTGTTCGCACGTCTACGACTGTGGCCGGCGGCCTCCGGGGGCTAGCATACCGTCAAATCTTGCGTAGGCGGCCTCTCACAAATCTGGAAGTGTTGAGGCGGTTGCAAATGCCCAGCACGCGTCTCTGGGGTGTGCCCCTCCCCCTCACGGACGCCGCCGCCGCCGGCACCTGGAGGGGGGAAACGGATGCGTCGGGTCTACACGGAGTGGATGTAGCTGTGGGTTTGGCCAGGATGTTGCTCCAAAGTGTTCCTCTGGGCCGACCTAACACAACCGGGTGGAGAGGTCCATTGGTCAAAGCCCGTCCGTGCAAAGTCAAAGGGCTAGATCCCGTGGTCAAACGCTACAGGGTTAGCCGGGACGGGGGCCCTGG
>NW_025281511.1:0-1199 GCF_018294505.1 Triticum aestivum
TCCTGGAGTGATTTCCACAATTTACGAACCCCGTTGTGCGTTTACGTTTCGGTCATCAACACTCAGAATTTTGGCCGATTCTGGTCCGTTTCGTGCACTATTACTCGCCGCTTTGGGGTCCCAGAGAGATTTCCATGGTTGTTGAACTCCAAGGTGCACTTACGTGTCTGTCATCAACATTCATAGTTTTTGCCAATTCTGGCCCGTTTCTTGGACAATTACTCTGTTTTGGCGTCCCGGTGTGATTTCCATGATTGACGAACATCGGGGTGCGTTTATGTGTCGGTTAGCAACACTGGCATTTTGGGCCGCTTCTGACCCGTTTCGTCGACTATTACTCACCGTTTTGGGGCCCCAAAGCGATTTCCATGGTTGTTGAACCCCATGGTGCGCTTACGTGTCGATCATCAACGATCGCAGTTTGGGCCGATTTTGGCCCGTTTCTTGCACTATTAATTAGTTTTGGGCGTCCCGCGGTGATTTCCACGATTGATGAACTCCGTGGTGCGTTTACATGTCAGTCATCAACACACAATTTTGGTCGACTCTGGTCCATTTCGTGCACGATTATTCACCATTTTGGCGACCCAGAGCAATTTCCATGATTGACAATTCCCGGGGTGCGTTTGCGTGTCTGTCCTCAACACTCACAGTTTTGGCCAATTCTGACGCGATTTGAGGACTATTACTCAACATTTAGGGGTCCCGAAGCGATTTCCATAGTTGTTGAACCCCAAAATGCGTTTACGTGTCGGTCATGAACACTCACAGTTGTGGTCGATTCTGGCCCGTTTCGTGGACTATTACTCACTGTTTGGTGTCCCGGTGTGACTTGCGCAATTAACAAACCCCGGGGTGCGTTTACGTGTCGATCATCAACACTCGCAGTTTCGGCCGATTCGGGCTCGTTTTCTGGCACTCGCAGTTTTGGCCGATTCTGGCCCGTTTCATGGACTATTACTCACTGTTTTGGGGTCCCGGAGTGCTTTCCTTGATTAACAAACCCCGGGGTGCGTTTACGTATCGGTCATCAACACTCATGGTTTTTGTCGATTCTGACTCGTTTCGTGGACTATTACTCACCGTTTTGGGGTCCCGAAGAGATTTCCACAGTTGTTGAACCCCAAGGTGCGCTTACATGTATGTCATATCAATCGCAGTTTGGGCCGATTTTTGGCCCATTTCTTGGACTATTACTT
>NW_025281512.1:0-1199 GCF_018294505.1 Triticum aestivum
TCCACAACACTCGACCCAAAATAGGAAGAAGCGCTCATCCAGTTCCTCCGTGAGAACTGGGACATTTTTGCATGGAAGCCCGCTGACATGCCAGGTGTTCCCAGGGGACTGGCTGAGCATCGCCTAAGAGTCGACAAGTCTGCAAAGCCAGTCAAAGAACATCTTCGGCGGTCCGCCGTCCAGAAGAGAAAGGCCATCGGTGAAGAAGTGGCTCGACTGTTGGCGGCAGGATTTATCCGAGAGATATTCCACTCCGAGTGGCTCGCTAACGTCGTCATGGTTCCTAAGAAGGACAAGTCGCTCCGAATGTGCATTGATTTCAAGCACATAAACCGGGCCTGCCCGAAAGATCACTTTCCTCTCCCTCGCATAGATCAAATTGTTGACTCGACCGCGGGATGCGAGAGGTTGTCTTTTTTAGATGCTTACTCCGGGTACCACCAGATCCGTCTGTATGGGCCCGATGAGGTAAAAACAGCTTTCATCACTCCATTCGGGTGCTTCTGCTATATCACCATGCCGTTCGGCCTCAAGAATGCCGGAGCCACGTTTATGCGAATGATTCAGAAGTGTCTACTCACTCAAATCAGTCGGAATGTGGAAGCTTATATGGACGATATTGTTGTCAAGTCACGAAAAGGTTCCGACCTGCTCGCTGACCTCGCCGAAACATTTGCCAACCTCAGAAGGTATGATATCAAGCTCAATCCATCAAAGTGCACATTTGGAGTTCCTGGTGGCAAGTTAGTCGGTTTTCTCGTTTCCGAACGGGGAATCGACGCCAACCCAGAAAAGATTGGCACTATTCTCCGAATGAAACGCCCTGTGCGAGTGCACGATGTCCAGAAGCTTACTGGATGCTTGGCCGCATTAAGTCGATTCATCTCATGACTCGGTGAAAAGGCATTGCCTCTTTACCGACTGATGAAGAAGGCTGACAAGTTCGAGTGGACTCCAGAAGCTGATGCAGCGTTTGCCGAGCTAAAAGCTCTGCTCTCCACCCAGCCGGTGCTTGCTGCTCCAATCAGCAAAGAGCCTCTGTTGCTCTACATCGCAGCCACAGGACAAGTCGTCAGTACTGTGCTAACGGTCGAGCGGGAAGAAGAAGGAAAAGCTCTCAAAGTTCAGCGCCCAGTGTATTATTTGTCTGAAGTCTTGACTCCGTCCAAGCAGAGATATCCTCATTATCAGAAGCTTGT
>NW_025281513.1:0-1199 GCF_018294505.1 Triticum aestivum
CGCAATGAAGAAGCAGATGACAAAAACTGGGCACCATTGCAGCGTAACAAAATAATACTGAACCAAGACCACTTCCAAGACAGTTCAAGAAAGGTTAGCCTTGCGGGGGAACTGCTGCGCAAGCTGCTGAGCAAGGCTGTGAGACCGGCCTAGCATGTCGGTCATAGCTTCCAGGTGTAGTTGTTTAGCGATGAGGTTCTCATTGGTGTTCTCCGCAATATTTCTTAGAGATAGGACTTCAAGTCGAAGTTGAGTTGCAGAATGCCTTTCTGCTAGAACTTGGGACTGAAGAAGTCAAACTGATTCAGACAACGAATTCTGTGAGCTTGTCTGACTGCTAGTCTCAAGTAACTTGAACACTGCATCAAGACAAGACTTTGGGGTTGTCTCGCTATCTTCCAGATGTTTTGCCTTCTTTGTTGCAATATATGTTGGGTTTGTCTCACAGCCTTCAGCAGACTTGTGCATGCCATCAGGCATATCACCCTGAAACAAAGCAGAGAGATGACAGGTTTTGCACGTGTACAAAGAAAGATGATAACTGTGCTGTCAATTCCATCCAATTTCAAATTAGAAAATAAAGAGTAAGTTCAAAATATCAATAAAATAATTTGGCATTGTTCATAATGCGGGGAGCTTCACCACACACTACTAGGAAAAGAGCTATAGATGGGATGGACACTAATGGCGCACCTGTCATGTGGTGCGCCATTAGTATATACTAATGGCGCACCATGTTCTGGTGCGCCATTAGTGTGGAAGATACTAATGGCGCACCAGGAACATGGTGCGCCACTACTGTTGTTTAATATTTTTTTCTTTTTTTGCAGGACTACTAATGGCGCACCGTTGCAAAGTGCGCCATTACTAGTTTAAACTAGTAATGGCGCACTGTGCCACGGTGCGCCATTAGAATATATACTTTTTTATTTTTTTTGCAAAACTTCTAATGGCGCACCAGAAGCAGGTGCGCCATTAGTAACCAGTGTTACTAATGGCGCATTTGCATATGGTGCGCCATTAGTACCAGGGTTACTAATTTTTTCTTAGTACCAGGTTTCCCCACTCGATCGACCCCAACCGTATGCCGCCGCCGCAGCCGCCCACGCGCCCCCGCCGTCCGCCCCCTCCGTCCTCCGCAGCCGCCCATGCGCCCCCACCGTCCGCCGCATCCGTCCGCCACAGCCGCCCACGTGCCC
>NW_025281514.1:0-1199 GCF_018294505.1 Triticum aestivum
CCTCACTCATTTGATCATATCGTCTTGCCCTGAAAAGCGAGATTGTTCTCGAGCTTAGTAACATACCGGTGGTTCGTGATTTTCTGAATGTCCTCTCAGAAGTATCACCAGGTCGTCACCTGACCGTTATGTTGAGCTCGTGATCAAATTGGTTTCTTATGAACCACCTTCTCTCCAAGAATCGGTGTTAGATATCCCTGAGCTAGTTGGTTAAGCTAGACAACAACTTGGAGAGTTGGAAGATAAAAACTTGTCTGACTTAGTTCGTCCCAAAGGGATATTCTTGTGTAGTGTGTGTTGAAGAAGATGATATCTTCATCGATTGGTCCCTGTGATCAGTTGCTGGACCTATTGTCTTATCAATCCTTTGATTTGAGTGTGGGCTATCGTCAAATCAAATCAGTACCAATGATGCTCGTAATGTTGTCTTATTCGTGGTTGATCCCTCGAGCATACACCATTACATCTTTGGTCTGACCAATGCTATCACCGTGTTCACTTAACTATGGAATTCCTTTTAAAAGGAAACCTAGATGAATTGTTGTTGAGCCCATTGACAACATCCTTATCTCCTCCATGATTTTGTTGAACATTAAGTTAGTGTTGGAAACTTTTGAAAGCATTTGTTCATGCTAGCTCATGAAGCATATGTTTGGATGAAGGTAGTGACTTCCTTTAATTCATGTGCATTTGATGCAAGTTGCCGCCGTGGACTCGAGAAAGTCAATGTTGCTTCCTCTGGAATCATCACAAGTCAGTCATGCACACGTGCGAAGTATTCTGTGGTCTGGAGACTTGCAACCTTCATTCCATATGTGTATCCTAGCACACCAAGCCACTGACTGATTTGTTCAAGGAGAAGGAGTATCTTCATAAGAGCTAATCCGGACTTATGAAAGAACTTCGATATCCTCGCTGATGGTTCCCAACCAGAACTCGGTAGTGTTTTATTGTAAGACTACCATGTGGGCATGCTTGTCTGGGACAACGTGTTCACATGTTTGTAGCAGAACCAGCTCATGTTTTGGAGCTTACTATCGTAGTTCATTCCCCGAGAATCTCGCAACGTCATCTCGTCGATTTGTGTTGCAAACTTTCATTTTTCTTCCTAAGACTCGATGAGCCTGGAATATCCTAACACCAACCAGAGCTGAATCTCAGGCAGATATGATGTTTGGAACATTTCCCAAGAACTATAA
>NW_025281515.1:0-1199 GCF_018294505.1 Triticum aestivum
GACTACTGATTCTAGTAAACTCTTGGGTGTTAGTCACATGGCGATGTGACCTGTGAGTGTTAATCACATGGCGATGTGAACTAGATTATTGACTCTAGTGCAAGTGGGAGACTGTTGGAAATATGCCCTAGAGGCAATAATAAAAGTATTATTATTATATTTCCTTGTTCATGATAATTGTCTTTTATTCATGCTATAACTGTATTATCCGGAAATCGTAATACACGTGTGAATACATAGACCACAATATGTCCCTAGTGAGCCTCTAGTTGACTAGCTCGTTGTGATCAACAGATAGTCATGGTTTCCTGGCTATGGACATTGGATGTCGTTGATAACGGAATCACATCATTAGGAGAATGATGTGATGGACAAGACCCAATCCTAAGACTAGCACAAAAGATCGTGTAGTTCATTTGCTAGAGCTTTGCCAATGTCAAGTATCTCTTCCTTCGACCATGAGAGCGTGTAACTCCTGGATACCGTAGGAGTGCTTTGGGTGTATCAAGCGTCACAACGTAACTGGGTGACTATAAAGGTGCACTACAGGTATCTCCGAAAGTATCTATTGTTTTATGCGGATCGAGACTGGGATTTGTCACTCCGTGTAAACGGAGAGGTATCTCTGGGCCCACTCGGTAGGACATCATCATATGCGCAATGTGACCAAGGAGGTGATCACGGGATGATGTGTTACGGAACGAGTAAAGTGACTTGCCGGTAACGAGATTGAACAAGGTATTGGATACCGACGATCGAATCTCGGGCAAGTAACATACCGATAGACAAAGGGAATTGAATACGGGATTGATTAAGTCCTTGACATCGTGGTTCATCCGATGAGATCATCGTGGAACATGTGGGAGCCATCATGGGTATCCAGATCCCGCTGTTGGTTATTGACCGGAGAACGTCTCGGTCATGTCTACATGTCTCCCGAACCCGTAGGGTCTACACACTTAAGGTTCGATGACGCTAGGGTTATAAAGGAAGTTTGTATGTGGTTACCGAATGTTGTTCGGAGTTCCGGATGAGATCCCGGACGTCACGAGGAGTTCCGGAATGGTCCGGAGGTAAAGATTTATATATGGGAAGTCCTATTTTGGCCACCGGAAAATGTTCGGGATTTTTCGGTATTGTACCGGGAAGGTTCTAGAAGGTTCCGGAGTGGGGCCCACCTGCATGGGGGGACCCACATG
>NW_025281516.1:0-1199 GCF_018294505.1 Triticum aestivum
AATCACTTGATTATGAATCACTTGGTACTTGCGAACCGTGCCTCATGGGCAAGATGACCAAAACACCGTTCTCCGGATCTATGGAGAGAGCAACAGATTTGTTGGAAATCATACATACAGATGTATGTGGTCCGATGAATGTTGAGGCTCGTGGCGGATATCGTTATTTCCTCACCTTCACAGATGATTTGAGCAGATATGGGTATATCTACTTGATGAAGCACAAGTCTGAAACATTTGAAAAGTTCAAAGAATTTCAGAGTGAAGTAGAAAATCATCGTAACAAGAAAATAAAGTTTCTATGATCTGATCGTGGAGGAGAATATTTGAGTTACGAGTTTGGTTTACATTTGAAACAATGTGGAATAGTTTCGCAACTCACGCCACCTGGAACACCACAGCGAAATGGTGTGTCCGAACGTCATAATCGTACTTTACTTGATATGGTGCGATCTATGATGTCTCTTACCGATTTACCGCTATCGTTTTGGGGTTATGCTTTAGAGACGGCCGCATTCACGTTAAATAGGGCACCATCAAAATCCGTTGAGACGACGCCTTATGAACTGTGGTTTGGCAAGAAACCAAAGTTGTCGTTTCTCAAAGTTTGGGGCTGCGATGCTTATGTGAAGAAACTTCAACCAGATAAGCTCGAACCCAAATCGGAGAAATGTATCTTCATAGGATACCCAAAGGAGAAAATTGGGTACACCTTCTATCACAGATCTGAAGGCAAGATTTTCGTTGCTAAAATCGGATCCTTTCTAGAGAAGGAGTTTCTCTCGAAAGAAGTGAGTGGGAGGAAAGTAGAACTTGATGAGATAACTGTATCTACTCCCTTATTGGAAAGTAGTTCATCACAAGAACCGGTTCCTGTGACAACTACACCAATTAGTGAGGAAGCTAATGATATTGATCATGAAACTTCAGATCAAGTTTCTACTGAACCTCGTAGGTCTACCAGAGTAAGATCCGCACCAGAGTGGTACAGAAATCCTATTCTGGAAGTCATGTTACTAGACCATGATGAACCTACGAACTATGAGGAAGCGATGATGAGCCCAGATTCCGCAAAATGGCTAGAGGCCATGAAATCTGAGATAGGATCCATGTATGAAAACAAAGTATGGACTTTGGTTGACTTGCCCGATGATCGGCAAGCCATTGAGAATAAATGGATCTTTAAGAAGAAGACTGAC
>NW_025281517.1:0-1199 GCF_018294505.1 Triticum aestivum
GTTTCAAATCTTTCCAAGTTATGGGTTGGTTATCAATGTTTTTCTTACAATGCACACTCCACCAAACAGAAGCAAAACCAGTAAATGCTCTAGTGGCAGCTCGTACTCGCTCAAGTTCAAAAAAGTCATGGTAACTAAAAACTTGTTCTACTTCAAGCTCCCAATCTAGATAAATAGCAGGATTAAATCTACCCTCAAATGATGGTAAAGAGATAACCTGACCATGTGCTTGTGTGTGTTGTCCCAACTCTCGTGATGGTGAAGATGTGTTCATCGCCCAAGAACTTCTTTCTCCGGAACCTGTCATGATTAGTAGAAACAAGAAACAAAATTCGAGAATAATGTTCCTATGAACTACTAGGATGTGGTTGTAACGTGCTCACAGTAAAGCAAATATCAATATCTTACAAGTTCTTACCATGCGACAGGTGGTAACAGGCAACCAGCGGTGTCAAATAACTCCGAAGATTGTGTAAAGCGATTGCCAGGGGAACGTACGTATACACAGTGTAGAAATATGTGGAGCTGGGTTGGCTATATATGGTAGCAAAAGATTAGCAAGAATCAATTCAAAGATGCAATGTTGAATAAACGCTCAACGACGGTACTGTGCTGGTCCTAGGCTAGACCGGACTAGAGACGCGAGCCTAGAACACTAATGAGGTCACGACATAGCACAACTAGCATCAATGAAGGATAAATAGCTCTCGACAGCAAGATATAAGTGAAGATCACAACGGCAGTAAAGATAATGATGAATAACAACTGCCAAGCAGGATATATAACAACTCTCTCTCCAACTTTCCTCTTGAAAAGTTTGCTACTAACTCAAGCTTTCCAATGCAAAAAGAATCACTCAATTCTGAATTGATATGAGGAGTCAGAGAATTCTAAAACTGGCCTGAAAAACTGGAACAAACTGTATGCGCGAACTTCGGAGGGCAAAAATACCTATTTAGAAGCTGATTTTGAGATGCCAAATATTAAACTAGCTTTTGCAACTATTCAGATGCGTCTAGTCGCTAGCTTTAATTTGAGTACTTGTGGAGCCAAAACGGAGTTCGTATGAGGAAGTTATGCCTTTTTTACTGAACAGTGCACAAAACAGATTCCAGTCCGAATTCAACTACGAGATTGAGTCTAGATAGATCCGAATTTTTTTTCTCTTCTCTCTTTTTTTTATCACACTTTTTTTCTTT
>NW_025281518.1:0-1199 GCF_018294505.1 Triticum aestivum
ATATGAGGAGGCAATGTACTCGTGGAGAAGAATGACGATCTGACAAAAAAGCTAGGAGTATTCATGGGAGACCCCACGCCAGGAAGAGAAGACGACGATTCCACTTTCCCGGAGAACTACATCATCATCAACGACACCGACTCGCATCCCGACGATAGAGATGATGACTTTGTTGATGAAGCTGGAGCAGATATCATGGAGTCTTCCACCGATCAATTTTTCTAGTCGACCACCATATCAGTAGTAGTATTCCCCCATGTACTTTTGTAACGATAGTTAGACCGATTGTATGCCCTTGCTTGAATTGATTGAAGTGATATGATTGTGTTTGTCTCATGTGCATATGGGTAGTGTTTTCCCTCTAGACCTCTTTCTATTCTATTTTCTCATCTTTTCTAAACCCTCAGATGCCTCCGAGACGCGACAATGGATTTGCTTTCCCACCGGAGCTCACTCAGTTGATCTAGCAGCAGAATGCATTGATGCAGATACTAGTCCAGAATCAGAATCAGGGGAACAACAACAACAACAACCCACCACCACCACCACCACCTGTTGATCACTTGCCCGTTTCTTAAGGCTGAATCCGCCGGTGTTCTCCAATAGCACCAAGCCGATTGTTGCAGATGATTGGCTCCGCAAGATTGGAAGGGAGTTGACCACTGCAGGATGCACCGATGCGGAGAGAGTGCGTTTTGCCGCACATCAGCTTGATGGACCCGCAACATCATGGTGGGAGAATTTCACAGCCACTTACCCCATCGACACTGTCACATGGGACCAGTTTCAGCAGGCTTTTTGGACTGCCCATATTTCAGCAGGAGCTATAGCCATGAAGAAGCGCGAGTTTCACAATTTGCGCCAGGGAGGACGCACAAGTATGTGGATGATTTTAGCAAGTTAGCACGTTATGCCCCATATGACGTTGCTACGGATGCAGCCAAGCAGGAGAAGTTTCTGGAAGGACTGAATGATGAGCTGAGCATGCAGTTGATGGTAGCAACTTTCAACAACTACCAGGAGTTGGTAGATAGAGCTCTCATGATTGAAGGGAAGCAGCAACAGATTGACAACCGCAAGAGGAAGTATGGACAAGGGAAGTACAATTTTGGAGCTCAGCAGAGACCCCATTTTACACCAAACTCGGGAGGACCCCTTCAACATAACCATGGAGGTCACAATCAGAATGGAGGAAGTTC
>NW_025281519.1:0-1199 GCF_018294505.1 Triticum aestivum
GTGGATGAAATGATGATATCATGCCAACTTTCATCCTTTTCAGAGTTCATTTGAAATGCTTTTCTATTTTAAGGTCGTGTAGCTCAAAATAATTAGTAAATGCATGAAAAATAACAAATGAAGTGAGAAAGGATTGACAAATGATGATGCGGCTTTGAATGGTGCATTTTGAACACACAAAAAGTCAGCAGTGCAAATAAGTTTTAAAAAATGAAATCCCTTTGTAACAGACGAGTTTTCGGATGAAATCCTGATACTTTGAAAGAGATTGTCCGTTTTGTACACGAAGTGCATCCAGTTTTTGCCGTAACCCTCTCAACTTTCTTGCAAATGCTATGTGGATGAAATGATGATATCATGCCAACTTTCAACCTTTTCAGAGTGCATTTGAAATGCTTTTCTATTTTAGGGTCTTATAGCTCAAAATAATTAGTAAATGCATGAAAAATAACAAATGAAGTCAGAAAGGATTGACAAATGATGATGTGGCTTTGAATGGTGCATTTTGAACACACAAAAAGTCAGGAGATCAACTAAGGTTTAAAAAATGAAATCCCTTTGTAACAGACGAGTTTCCGGATGAAATCCTGATACTTTGAAAGAGATTGTCCATTTTGTACACGAAGTGCATCCAGTTTTTGCCGTAACCCTCTCAACTTTCTTGCACATGCTGTGTGGATGAAATGATGATATCATGCCAACTTTCAACCTTTTCAGAGTTCATTTGAAATGCTTTTCTATTTTAAGGTCTTGTAGCTCAAAATAATTAGTAAATGCATGAAAAATAACAAATGAAGTCAGAAAGGATTGACAAATGATGATGTGGCTTTGAATGGAGCATTTTGAACACACATAAAGTCAGCAGTGCAAATAAGTTTTAAAAAATGAAATCCCTTTGTAACAGACGAGTTTTCGGATGAAATCCTGATACTTTGAAAGAGATTGTCCGTTCTGTACACGAAGTGCATCCAGTTTTTGCCGTAACCCTCTCAACTTTCTTGCACATGCTGTGTGGATGAAATGATGATATCATGCCAACTTTCAACCTTTTCAGAGTTCATTTGAAATGCTTTTCAATGTTAGGGTCTTATAGCTCAAAATAATTAGTAAATGCATGAAAAATAACAAATGAAGTCAGAAAGGATTGACAAATGATGATGCGGCTTTGAATGGTGCATTTTGAACACACAAAAAGTCGG
>NW_025281520.1:0-1199 GCF_018294505.1 Triticum aestivum
GATCGCAGAGCGCGATAAATCACCAGATCGGACAGAGGGGTGCAACAGTGTCAGAGCACGGTAGAGGTGCTGACGAGTGGTGTACAACTCGTGGCGAAGAGCTCGGTTAGCTCTATCCAGCCCATCAGCATGCAGAACCAGGTTCTGATGGTAGAAGGGCTCTCGGGTGACAGTGGAGTAGGCAGCAGTGTAGTATCCCTCCGCACCATCATCGGATGCGATAGCAATGTGCCTGAAGGGGGAGGTGTCCAACTCCTGATACTCGCCACGGAGACGTGTCAGAGCAGCATAAGCAGCATCGTGGACCGCCATATCGATAGTCACTCCAACACCATGAGCAGTGTGCAGCACGGTAGTGGAGTCATACTCCCGAGAGTAGAGGTGGACGATGGCACGGTACTGCTCCTGGTTGAAGTCCTGATACTCCTCATAGACGGTGTACTCAGGGTGCCAGCGATAACCCAGATAGGTCATCATCTCAACCAACACAGCAGGTGACCCTGAGGCACCAATGGCCGTCGTGTGGCGCACGACCTGCCTCGTGGGTTCCATCTGAAAACACAGATGTTTTCACAGGAGTCAAATGACAATGTGGATAATGTTCAAATACAATTCTAAAGAATAACTAGGGCTTATCCAACTTTGGGGTGAATGTCGTAACGGGATCCTAGTGTCAGAGTTAGTAAATTCGTTTAACCCGAGTAGAAGAGAGTTCAGAGTCCCAGAGTAAAGGTCGAGGAGTAAAAGATACTAGTACCACCCGATGGCGACGTGGGCCCGTAAGGCACACAGCCAAGTTAGTAAAAGTTTATACAATGTCTAGACTCGACTTCGGCCAAGGAGTGTGGAAGGGGGATTCCTACAGGCAGTCGGCTCTAATACCAACTTGTGGCGCCCCCGATCCAATCGTACACTAATCATACACGCAAACGTGTACGATCAAGATCAGGGACTCACGGGAGATATCACAACACAACTCTACAAATAAAATAAGTCATACAAGCAACATATTACAAGCCAGGGGCCTCGAGGGCTCGAATACAAGAGCTCGATCATAGACGAGTCAGCGGAAGCAACAATATCTGAGTACAGACATAAGTTAAACAAGTTTGCCTTAAGAAGGCTAGCACAAACTGGGATACGGATCGAAAGAGGCGCAGGCCTCCTGCCTGGGATCCTCCTAACTACTCCTGGTCGTC
>NW_025281521.1:0-1199 GCF_018294505.1 Triticum aestivum
GGCAAGTACTGGGTTTCGGCCCAATCAACGAGGAAGTTGGCCAACACTTGTGACCTGATGGCGGTGCGAGGCCGGTAGTAGATGGTGTAGGGGGTCAGATCAATGGCCCACTTGGCCACTCGGCCAGAAGCATGCCAACTTCCAATGATCTCAGCAAGCGGAGCCGTGCAGACGATGGTTATTGGGTGCTCTTGAAAGTAAGGCTTTAGCTTCTTGGAGGCAAAGTGCATGCCATAGCACATCTTCTGATAATGTGGGTAGTTTTGCTTGGAGGCGGACAGTATTTTACTCAAGTAATACACCGGTCTCTGGACCTGCAATGCTCTGTCCTCCTCCTTGCGTTCTACCACAATGACTATGCTGACAACCCGGCTAGTGGCTACGATGTAGAGGAGCATGGGTTCCTTCTCAGTTGGAGCCACTGGGATAGGCGGGGTTGCCAGCATCTTCTTGAGTTGGAGAAAAGCTTCGTCCGCCTTGTCGTTCCACTCGAAAAAAGTGGTCTTCTTCATGAGCTGGTATAGGGGAAGAGCCTTCTCGCCCAGCCGACTGATGAAACGACTAATTGATGCCAAGCAGCCGGTAAATTTCTGCACGTCCAGCAGTCGGGTGGGCACCTTCATCTTCTTAATGGCCTCGATATTCACAGGGTTGCACTCTATGCCGCGTTCCGAGACTAGGAAGCCAAGAAGCTAGCCGGCTGGCACTCCAAAGATGCACTTCTCCGGGTTGATCTTGATCTGGAATCGGCGCAGGTTCTCGAAGGTTTCCTTGAGATCTTCTAGCAGCATGCCTCGCTTCTCCGTCTTCACCACCACATCATCCACATAGACATGAGCATTTCTACCGAGTTGTTTGAGGAGGCACTTCTACATGCAACGCTAAAACGTGGCCCCGACATTTTGCAAGCCGAATGTCATGGTCAGGTAGTGGAAGGCTCCAGATGGCGTGATGAAGGCGGTCTTCAGCCTGTCGGCCGGGTTTAGCTTTATCTGGTGGTACCCTGAGTATGCATCCAAGAAGCTCAACAACTCGCATTCGGCTGTGGAGTCTATCACTTGGCCAATTCTTGGTAGAGCAAAGGGATCTTTGGGGCAAGCTTTTGTTGAGACTGGTATAGTCAATGCACATGCGACACTGCTTATTCTTCTTCAACACTAGGACTGGGTTGGCCAACCACTCTGGGAAGAACACTTCCA
>NW_025281522.1:0-1199 GCF_018294505.1 Triticum aestivum
CTTGTTAGCACGAAACACAAATCCATCATTAACAACAAACTTGTTCCACATTCTTCCTTCTTTACAATTATGCATTACATCTTTAAAATCAGCATCATGCACATATTGATCTTTGATGGTCTCCAAACCAAATATTTTGAAGTCAAGTTGTGAAAGCATAGTATAGCGACGAGACAAAGCATCAGCAATAACATTTTCTTTTCCCTTCTTGTGTTTAATGACATAAGGGAAAGTCTCAATGAATTCAACCCATTTAGCATGTCTACGATTCAGTTTAGCTTGACTTTTAATATGTTTCAATGATTCATGATCAGAATGTATAACAAATTCTTTGGGCCATAAATAATGTTGCCATGTTTCTAAAGTCCGAACAAGAGCATATAATTCTTTATCATAAGTAGAATAATTCAGACTAGGCCCACTCAATTTTTCAGAAAAGTATGCAACAGGTTTGCCATCTTGTAATAACACACCTCATAATCCAATTCCACTAGCATCACATTCAAGCTCAAAAGTCTTATTAAAATCAGGAAGTTGGAGTAAAGGAGCATGTGTCAACTTATCTTTCAATACCGTGAAGGCTTCTTCCTGTGCGGTACCCCAAAGAAAAGGCATATCTTTCTTTGTAAGCTCATTGAGAGGTGCAGCAATGGTGCTGAAATCTCTCACAAAACGCCTATAGAATCCAGCGAGGCCAAGAAAACTCCTCACTTGTGTGACCGTTTTGGGCTGCGGCCAACTCTCAATAGCTTCAACCTTGGCTTTATCAACTTCAATTCCCTGTGGAGTAACAACATAGCCAAGAAAAGATACTCGGTCGGTGCAAAAGGTGCACTTACCAAGGTTACCAAACAAACGTGCATCACGTAGAGCAATAAAAACAGCACGTAAATGTTCCAAATGTTCCTCCAAAGATCTGCTATAAATCAATATGTCATCAAAGTAAACTACCACAAATCGTCCAATGAAAGCACGTAAAACTTCGTTCATTAATCTCATGAAAGTACTAGGTGCATTAGTTAACCCAAAAGGCATGACTAACCACTCATATAATCCAAACTTAGTTTTAAATGCTGTTTTCCATTCATCTCCCAATTTCATACGAATTTGATGGTAGCCACTACGCAAATCAACTTTGGAGAATATTGTAGAGCCACTCAATTCATCAAGCATATCATCTAGCCTAGGAATAGGATGAC
>NW_025281523.1:0-1199 GCF_018294505.1 Triticum aestivum
AGGGGGCTGAAAGGACAGGTGGCTCCATCCCGGTAGAGGTGGGCCTGGGTTCCCGACGGCCCTCGACTGTTACTTTGTGGCGGAGCGACAGGGCAGGTTGAGACCACCTAGGAGACAGGTGGGCCTGGCCCTGTTCAGCGTTCGCGGATACTTAACACGCTTAACGAGATCTTGGTATTTGATCTGAGTCTGGCTACGAGCCTATACGCACTAACCATCTACGTGGGAGTAGTTATGGGTATCCCGACGTCGTGGTATCAGCCGAAGCACTTCAGACGTCAGCGACGGAGCGGCGCGCGCCGAATTGGACTGGAACGCCACTAGGCTAGGTCTGCTTTCGGCCGCCCACGCAACGTGCAGGTGTGCTCAGGGCGATGGGCCCAGACCCCTGCGCGCTTAGGTTTAGACCGGCGTGCTGGCCTCTCTGTTTTGCCTAGGTGGGGCTGCGACGTGTTGATATTCCGAGGCCGGGCATGACCCAGGAAAGTGTGTCCGGCCAAATGGGATCGAGCGTGTTGGGCTATGTGGTGCACCCCTGCAGGGAAGTTAATCTATTCGAATAGCCGTGATCTTCGGTAACAGGACGACTTGGAGTTGTACCTTGACCTTATGACAACTAGAACCGGATACTTAATAAAACACACCCTTCCAAGTGCCAGATACAACCGGTGGTCGCTCTACCTCAGGGATATGAGGAGGGGATCGCCGGGTAGGATTATGCTATGAGATGTTACTTGGAGATGCTACTTGGAGGACTTCGACCTACCCTCTTCTGCCTGATGCAAGACGAAGGTGACCAGAAGCGTAGTCTTCGATAAGACTAGCTATCCCCCTCTTATTCTGGCATTCTGCAGTTCAGTCCACTGATATGGCCCTTTACACATATACCCATGCATATGTAGTGTAGTTCCTTGCTTGCGAGTACTTTGGATGAGTACTCACGGTTGCTTTCTCCCCCTTTTTCCCCTTTCCTTTCTTTCTGGTTGTCGCAACCAGAGGTTGGAGTCCAGGAGCCAGGCGCCACCGTCGACGACGACCCCTACTACACCGGAGGTGCCTACTACTACGTGCTGCCCGCTGACGACGTCCAGGAGTAGTTTAGGAGGATCCCAGGCAGGAGGCCTGCGCCTCTTTCGATCTGTACCCCCCAGTTTGTGCTAGCCTTCTTAAGGCAAACTTGTTTAACTTATGTCTGTACT
>NW_025281524.1:0-1199 GCF_018294505.1 Triticum aestivum
TCGACCCATCTGAAACTTATCCGACTGCAACCATGCTCCACCCTGTGTCATGTTTGCCCCGCACATCTCCGTGCATTGCTTAACGCCCTTTATATGCATGATCCTTGTACGTCGCACCTCAGGCTCCCTCTAACCTTAGACCTTGTTTCCCCTTTATCTGCCATGTCAAACAACAGCACCTTCAACCATCATCATCATGTCTTCTTCTCAGCGTACCATGCAAAGAACACCAGAAGCAATCCCTTTTTAAGTCTTCTGGTACATGTAGCAGCAAGCACACCTTCATGCATGCAGTACCCATGACTCTTTTTGACTATTTTCTTGTACTTCACTTTTCCATGCTATAGATCAACCTGATGGTAACCGGAACTCTCATGTTCTAACACGCTGTAGCAGCTCCCTTCGGAAACGATGATTTTAATCCTGGTTTTTTCCCTTTTAAAGAATTCTCACGATGCTTTAAATCTGGCTTTCTCGTGCTATCCTGGTTCAACGCTGCAGCGCCCCAGCCTACCTGCACACGCCTGTAGCTTCTTCTTTTTTTGAGTGGTAAACCAAACCTTTTATTAACTCGGAGTGCAGTTTACAGGGATGACAAAAGGGTCGTGAGGTGAAACAAGCCACAAATAGCGACCCGCATATAAAGAAGAAGAAACTTTAGCTAAATTATGTGCATCAAAATTTAAACTACGTCCTCTAAAAATGATCTCGCAACTCATGAATTCCTTGGATCGTTCTACGATCGCACCAAGTGAGGGAGTCCTGGATTAGGGGGTGTCCGGATAGCCGGACTATACCTTCAGCCGGACTCCTGGACTATGAAGATACAAGATTGAAGACTTCGTCCCATGTCCGGAAGGGAGTTTCCTTGGCGTGGAAGGCAAGCTTGGCGATACGGATATGTAGATCTCCTACCATTGTAACCGACTCTCTGTAACCCTAGCCCTCTCCGGTGTCTATATAAACCGGAGGGCTTTAGTCCGTAGAGGAGAACAACAATCATACCATAGGCTAACTTCTAGGGTTTAGCCTCCTTGATCTCGTGGTAGATCTACTCTTGTACTACCCATATCATCAATATTAATCAAGCAGGAGTAGGGTTTTACATCCATCGAGAGGGCCCGAACCTGGGTAAAAACATCGTGTCCCCTGTTTCCTGTTACCATCCGCCTATACGCACAGTTCGGGACCCCCTACCC
>NW_025281525.1:0-1199 GCF_018294505.1 Triticum aestivum
TTTTTTTTAAAGGAGGTGGTTTAGGGGTTTTGGGGGTTAATTTAGGTTGTTATAGGTAGCTAATAGAGATATGTGTCCTCTCTTATCTCCGTGCTACTACTATACTGCTATTTCTAAACATGACTTAGATTGAAGTGAGGCAACATGTGGTGCATGTCGAAAGTAATACTAATCCTAACTTGATCAAGTTAGGATCGACATGCACCAAGTTAGGATTAGTGTTACTTTCGACATGCACCACATGCATGTTGGCTTCATTTCAATCAAATCCATGTTCATTTCATCCACAGATATATAATAACTCTTCATGCTCGCATCATGCATCATCATAATCACAAGTCCTACTAATCATCATCATACAACTTCTACTCGTTATTAATAACAAGTCATACGTATACGATCATCATCCTGATAGTCATCGAACCAACCCTAGTTAATTGTTCTTAGCACATGATCATCAGTATTAGGAAGGACCTAAATACCCTATTTAAGGTAAAATAGCATAAAACAGTATAGACCCTGACGCTCCATTATGGAGAATGGAGATCATCATGTCTCCAATTCTTGTGCGGCGCTTCCTTTTGCTTCCAAGAACCTCCTTACGACTGTCCATACATTTTTTTCATCATTTGATTAGCATGGCTCCACTTCTTTTAGAAATCCGGTATGGACAGTTGAGATTCGTAGGATGACCTAGATATATGTTCAAAACACGAAGGCTATACATCAAATGAGGCACACAATCCTCTGGGATCCTCTGTTGAAAAACATAGTAATAACTTCATAGTTAGCAATGATGTACTAGTTTTATAAGTATGCAAAACATGCACGGATGTCGTAATAGTAAAAAATCTTATCAGGGTATCTCCATGGTAGTTACCGTAGTTCAACACGTGCACTAGTGGCACGTATTGACCATAATGTTGAGGAGTTTGATTGTAGATATTGTAATTCTCAAGATCAGTACAAAATCCGACCAGATGATTTTTCTCCTGATAAGTTAACTTGGAGCCATCGGTGTAGTAGGTTTTGTCTACCATGTTCCGCACATTGTTTGAACAATCAAAATAAGTTGTCAATAGAAATAAGCTGTCAACTATTTTAAAATAAACAATACAAATTAGTTAATAATTAACTATGTTTGAGAAACTCACATAGCGGTAGAACTAGAGGCCTATCAACAAGGACCCAAATGTCCA
>NW_025281526.1:0-1199 GCF_018294505.1 Triticum aestivum
CCCGGAGGCCGCCGGCCACAGTCGTAGACGTGCGAAGAGCAATCCGCGTAGAGGGAAGTGTTCAGATACTTCTCCATCACAAAAAATTATGAAAAATTACCATCAGTCCTATAGCACATGTGCCAACGTTGTGTATAAAACTCATGATTTTATCGCGCTCCAAGTATTTAATAATATTCACGCTGCATCGTTACCGCAGAACGTCTACTACCGTTTCATTGCCGTCCGTGAGGGGGGCCACAACCCAAAGACGCGTGCCGCCTCTTCGGACATGCCACAACACCACCCCGCATGTATGAGGGCCCGGTACGATGCTCCGGTGGCATTGCTACCCCCCAGGGCCCCCGTCCCGGCTAACCCTATAGCGTTTGACCACGGGATCTAGCCCTTTGACTTTGCACGGACGGGCTTTGACCAGTGGACCTCTCCACCCGGTTGTGTTAGGTCGGCCCAGAGGAACACTTTGGAGCAACATCCGGGCCAAACCCACAGCTACATCCACTCCGTGTAGACCCGACGCATCCGTTTCCCCCCTCCAGGTGCCGGCGGCGGCGGCGTCCGTGAGGGGGAGGGGCACATCCCGGAGACGCGTGCTGGGCGTTTGCAACCGCCTCAACACTTCCAGATTTGTGAGAGGCCGCCTACGCAAGATTTGACGGTATGCTAGCTCCCGGAGGCCGCCGGCCACAGTCGTAGACGTGCGAAGAGCAATCCGCGTAGAGGGAAGTGTTCAGATACTTCTCCATCACAAAAAATTATGAAAAATTACCATCAGTCCTATAGCACATGTGCCAACGTTGTGTATAAAACTCATGATTTTATCGCGCTCCAAGTATTTAATAATATTCACGCTGCATCGTTACCGCAGAACGTCTACTACCGTTTCATTGCCGTCCGTGAGGGGGGCCACAACCCAAAGACGCGTGCCGCCTCTTCGGACATGCCACAACACCACCCCGCATGTATGAGGGCCCGGTACGATGCTCCGGTGGCATTGCTACCCCCCAGGGCCCCCGTCCCGGCTAACCCTATAGCGTTTGACCACGGGATCTAGCCCTTTGACTTTGCACGGACGGGCTTTGACCAGTGGACCTCTCCACCCGGTTGTGTTAGGTCGGCCCAGAGGAACACTTTGGAGCAACATCCGGGCCAAACCCACAGCTACATCCACTCCGTGTAGACCCGACGCATCCGTTTCC
>NW_025281527.1:0-1199 GCF_018294505.1 Triticum aestivum
TAATCACACTCAGGAATCCTATCATCGTCAGACACTTCTTGTATTCATAATTCAAAGATTACAAATCAAGGTCAATTATGAGGAACTCAACTCATAGATCAATATTCAACACAGGTTGACGTTTGGTCTGCCGAGTCTTTCCTTGAAAACTCTCGTCTCACGTGGTGAATATGGTGGACACTCCCTCACAGATATTTCGACCATCGGTGATGGTCGCTTCCCCTACTTCTCTCGTGCATTCCCAAGGTATATCACGAGAAGAAGTAGAGGAAACGACCCCCACAACGACACTCGAGATTCTTCCTCTTTGATATCTTGACAGTATATGATAAACACTCCCTCATAGATATTTCAACCGTCGGTGATGGTCGCTTCCCCTCCTTCTCTCGTGCATTAACAAGGTATATCACAAGAAGAAGGAGAGGAAACGACCCCCACGACAACAATTGGCATCCTTCCTTCAAAAATAGACAGAAAGTCACACAAGGAGCCCCGACAGAATGACAGTCAACCTGTTACATATATCGAGTAATGACTTAAAAAATGGCCTATGGTTTGCTGAAATGTCGTTTAATTCCTGTTCCGGCAAATCATGGGCACTCGATATTTCCTACTTTATAGCACAAGTCATGCTGAAATTCACGGAAAATTCTGGCATGACCTTTGCTAAAATAAGACAATCGAGCACACGAAATTTACCGAAACGGAAATGAATCAACATTTCGGCAAAACATAGGCCACTCGGAGGTGTTCCCTGCAAACATAGGCCACGTGTCCAAAGAGACAACCAATACATGTCCAAATATCATCATACACATGTCCGAGGAGAAGAAAAGGAGGAGGTGGACTTTTAGCTCACCGACTCGGCTGTAGAGGAAGTAGAACAAGCTCCGACGATGATCACTACTAAGCCTGCATATTCCACCTAGTGAAAATTTTAGATCATCAAATCTCATATATCATACTTTGATGACAAAGTAATAATGACATAAAAATAATTAAAGTGTCCAATACATTTCTATATTTTACTAAAAATTTCTACACCTAATTTTATTGAGTAAAAGTTTCCCACATAGCATTCCAATACATTTTTATATAGAAAATTTTCTATTACGAAGCTTTTTACTAAAAGTTTCTATTACTAAATTTGATACCTAAATATTTCTCATGTAGCATTCCAATACATTTATATACCTAAA
>NW_025281528.1:0-1199 GCF_018294505.1 Triticum aestivum
GGTCGTTCCGGGCCGCCCCACACTGCGCGGCCCCGTCCCGGACTGGCCCCGTCGTCCTCGCCCCCTTCCCGACCCTCCTGCTGGTGATGAGCTGGCCGCGGCCACGGTTTCGGCGGTCCGGCGCCCCCTTCCCGGCCCTCCTCTGCTGCTGGTGAGCACCGGGGACCCCTCAGCCGCCCACGCTCCGCCACCCGTTGCGGCCCCTCCGACACCACCTCCGCGACCACGTCCCCTGCCCCCCTCGGTGAGCTCCCCCGCCATCCTGCCGCGTCCCCCGCTGCTGCCGTTGCTCCCCTGGCGCTGCTGTGCTGCTAGATGAATGGATGGATAGATAGTTAGATAAATAATTTTTTTTATGTTTTTTTAATCTTCTTGCTACTGTTTTTAGGTGGATGGATGTATAGGTAAATTTTTGTTCGATGGATTCATGGATGTTGTTAGAATCATAGATGGTGGATGGATGGAATGTCGATCAATTTTTTTAGGAACTTTGTTTGTCATAAATTTAATGTTAGGTCATGTTGATGAATGTATGTTGGTCAAGTTAATGATAGATGAATGGATGGACCCATCATAGCGAGCCGACCCAATGCAGCGAACCAAGGCACTGCATAGAACAGTGCACTGTAGTGAACCGGTCATGGCAGCGAGCGACTTTTTTTTGGCTGGTTTTTTGTTCGGTTTTAGAAAATGAAAAAAATGTTTCCGAAAGTGAACGTTTTCTGAAAATTTGAGAACATTTGTTTTGAAAAATCTGACCATTGTTTGGAAAAAGCGCAAACATTATTTTGAAATACAAATTTTGAAAATGTCCAATATGTTTCTAAATATCTTCTACACATTTTTTTAAAACCTTTTCCCCCAAAAAATTCTAAACATTTTATGAAAACACGAATATTCTTTCAAAATCAAGACATGTTTTTGAAAAATCGAATATTTAGAAAATCTAGCATTTTTCTAAATTTTCGAATATATTATTAAAAAATAAATGAAATGAATAAATAAAACAAAAAAAACGGACAAAACCGGTATAAACCGAACATGAACCGTATGGAAAGTTCCTAAAAACCAGGATTCTATCGAGCACGTAGCTGCTACATAGGGCGACCCATCTCCTGGTCGTTGACCTTTTTGAAACATGGACTGTTTGTCGCTGAATGCGTCAAATAGGGATCACCACCCATTCGTCTTGCATCTGC
>NW_025281529.1:0-1199 GCF_018294505.1 Triticum aestivum
TGTGGCCGGCGGCCTTCGGGGGGTAGCATACCGTAAAATCTTGCGTAGGCGGCCTCTCACAACTCTGGAAGTGTTGAGGCGGTTGCAAACGCCCAGCACGCGTCTCCGGTGCGTGCCCCCCCTCACGGACGGCGCCGCCGCCGGCACCCGGAGGGGGGAAACGGAAGCGTCGGGTCTACACGGAGTGGATGTAGCTGTGGGCCTGGCCCGGATGTTGTTCCCCGGTGTCCCTCTGGGATGACCCGACACAACCGGGTGGAGAGGTCCACTGGTCAAAGCCCGTCCGTGCAAAGTCAAAGGGCTAGATCCCGTGGTCAAACGCTACAGGGTTAGGCGAGACGGGGGCCCTGGGGGTAGCAATGCCACCGGAGCGTCGTACCGGGCCCTCATACATGCGGGGTGGTGTTGTGGCATGTCCGAAGAGGCGGCACGCGTCTCCGGGTTGTGGCCCCCCTCACGGACGGCAATGAAACGGTGGTAGACGTTCTGCGGTAACGATGCAGCGTGAATATTATTAAATACTTGGAGCGCGATAAAATCATGAGTTTTTTACACAATGTGGGCACATGTGCTATAGGACTGATGGTAATTTTTCATAATTTTTTGTGATGGAGAAGTATCTGAACACTTCCCTCTACGCGGATTGCTCTTCGCACGTCTACGACTGTGGCTGGCGGCCTTCGGGGGGTAGCATACCGTAAAATCTTGCATAGCCGGCCTCTCACAACTCTGGAAGTGTTGAGGCGGTTGCAAACGCCCAGCACGCGTCTATGGTGCGTGCCCCCCCTCACGGACGGCGCCGCCGCCGGCACCCGGAGGGGGGAAACGGACGCGTCGGGTCTACACGGAGTGGATGTAGCTGTGGGCCTGGCCCGGATGTTGCTCCCCGGTGTCCCTCTGGGCCGACCCGACACAACCGGGTGGAGAGGTCCACTGGTCAAAGCCCGTGCGTGCAAAGTCAAAGGGCTAGATCCCGTGGTCAAACGCTACAGGGTTAGGCGGGACGGGGGCCCTGGGGGGGTAGCAATGCCACCGGAGCGTCGTACCGGGCCCTCATACATGCGGGGTGGTGTTGTGGCATGTCCGAAGAGGCGGCACGCGTCTCCGGTGCATGGCCCCCCTCATGAACGGCGCCGCCGCCGGCACCCGGAGGGGGGAAACGGACGCGTCGAGTCTACACGGAGTGGATGTAGCTGTGG
>NW_025281530.1:0-1199 GCF_018294505.1 Triticum aestivum
TTTTGCTTGCCTGGCACTTCTGAAGATAACATTGAGTCTTCATCAGTGTCAACGATCACATCATCGGTATCACGTCTATCGAGAGGGGACAAATACCGGCAACACAAAAGGAAACACAATCAATGCAATGCACAATATGATGCATGATCATGACATGGCAAAATGAATGTGTTTGAGCTAATGCAACTAGCAACAGATTAAATGAAGTTGGTTTGAATACAAGATTCAAATTCAAACTCCATATGTGATTATTCAAATGCCATTTACTTCATTTGCCCTAAACAGTAGTGATAAGTTGTTCTAACATGCATGAAAATGGTACAGATGGATTCCTTGAATTTTTCTGATAATTTTTCATATATAATTTATTTAATTTGGAGTTACGGTTAATTTTCTATGAATTTTGGAAGTTTTTAGGCATTTTCTGAAATTAATAAATCATTTTAGAATTATTTAAATTCCAGAAACATTTACTGCATCAGCAGTGCGTCATCATGACGTCAGCAAGTCAACAGGGGTCGGTCAGGGTCAAACCTGACGTGTGGGGTCCACACGTCAGTGTCTCAGTCAACTAACCAGGTTAGTTAGCCCTAACTAACTTAGTTAGCCGGGCGGGGCCCGCATGTCAGTGGCCTACCTAATTAACTAAGTTAGTTAACACTAACTAACCTAGCACTAACTAAGCGGGCGCCTGGGCCCACACGTCAGGGGGTCAACCCCCGGGTCAAACCCGCCGGAGTTGACCCGCGGCTTGTCGCCGGCGACGCCAGCAACGGCGGAGGGCGTCGGAAACGCTGCTCCGGCCACGGTTTGATGCGCGGGTGGGTGCTACGAGTAGCTGGTGATGTGGCGCATCCAACGGTGGCGGTGTTTGGTGCTGGGGTGGCCGGAGTTAACGGCGGCGAGCTCTTTTGCGGCCGCCGGAGCTCGGGTTTGGGCGGAGCGAGGGTACGGGGCGCTAGGGGGCTGGCTGAGGGGCTATGCGGACTCCTGGGGCAGCTAGGAGCACGCTAGGCTCGTCGGACTGGCCGCAACAGCACGTCAGTGCCACGCCCGGCGTCCATGGCGGACGGCGGCGCTCGGTACGGTGGCTAGCATGGCTACTGCACGGGAAACCAACGGGGAGAGAGGGGAAACGTAGGAGAGCTCACGGAGGGGCTAGCGGAGGAGACGACGAAGTCGGGGAAGCTCTGGACGCG
>NW_025281531.1:0-1199 GCF_018294505.1 Triticum aestivum
AAATGTATGATATTGGGTTCATTAACACAGATCTCATAGATGAATTTACGGTTACCATTTCATGCCAAAGAAACCGAGGACAACTTGCTATGATCGTTGGTAATAAATCAAAACAAAGATACAATACTCTTTCCTTACAACTTCAAGTGAGTGTTACTGTCTTGTGCATATTCAGTTTCCCTTAATTATTACTCGAGGTTATGTAATTGATGAGTTATGTATGCGTTCGCAGGTTCCACTATATTCTCCTAGAGATTAAGCTTGAGCAGGGACTAGTAAACGTCTTAGATTTGATATGAAAAGATCCCTCTGACTAAGCAGACATGTCTAAAATGCTCGAGAAGTAAGTTGAATCGATCATTATCGCACCACATCTGCAACTTTGTTCATTTCATGATATCAAGTAATTGTCTTCTTTGTCTTGCAGGGTTTGGAAAGTATTCACTGCACAAGTTTCGGGACTGCCGCGGGAACTGCAATGGAAATACCCAAAAGTAAGTACTACTAGCTAGCTTGTTCCGTGCATCTCCCGTTGATTCTAACTACTTTCATCAATGCCCATTTATAATGCTTCATTTTAATTGACCTCTATTTCTCGTAAAGTGCTTGTGGCAGGAAGCCGGGAATAATTACTATGGATAATACATCTGCGAGTTCATCAAGAACGCGACGACCAGGAATAGGCGGGGCTACTCTAAAAGACAATATGAAGTGCGTAAGCAAAAACATTCACAAGTTTATTTTATTACCATCATTTCTGTTTAGTTTAATTCATATATATGTATTGACCCCCTTCTTGAAATTAGATGTGGTAGATGCGGGATGAACTCCTACCATAAGATCACATGCGAGCAATTCAAGAGGAATTGGCTGCATTCTTTCTTGACCACGTCATCAATAAAGCCGGAGAATACCACCATGCATGTGGAAGTTGAGTTCATATGTTAGGGTATTGTAAGAGATCTTACACATTGTATATATACAGACGGTCTATTCTTCTAATATTAGCAGAATAAGTATTCTGCACGCCACTTCTGCACTGCACGCTGAACGCAAGTGCACGTCATTCTTTGAACCAAGTGTGCTGCAGTACTCACACGAGTGAACTTCTCGTCAGAAAAACTGCACGCGTTATTTTTTCGATACTGTTTTCACTCTGATTTTTTAACCGTTTATCGGAATGAGGCATGTAATATACT
>NW_025281532.1:0-1199 GCF_018294505.1 Triticum aestivum
GTGGCTTTGAATGGTGCATTTTGAACACACAAAAAGTCAGGAGTTCAAATAAGTTTTAAAAAATGAAATCCCTTTGTAACAAACTAGTTTCCGTATGAAATCCTGATACTTTGAAAGAGATTGTCCGTTTTGTACACGAAGTGCATCCAGTTTTTGCCGTAACCCTCTCAACTTTCTTGCACAAGCTATGTGGATGAAATGATGATACCATGCCAACTTTCAACCTTTTCAGAGATCATTTGAAATGCTTTTCAATTTCATGGTCTTATAGCTCAAAATAATTAGTAAATGCCTGAAAAATAACAAATGAAGTGAGAAAGGATTGAAAAATGATGATGTGGCTTTGAATGGTGCATTTTGAACACACAAAAAGTCAGGAGTTCAAATAAGTTTTAAAAAATGAAATCCCTTTTTAACAGACGAGTTTCCGTATGAAATCCTGATACTTTGAAAGAGATTGTCCGTTTCGTACACGAAGTGCATCCAGTTTTTGCCGTAACCCTCTTAACTTTCTTGCACATGCTATGTGGATGAAATGATGATACCATGCCAACTTTCAACCTTTTCAGAGTTCATTTGAAATGCTTTTCAATTTTATGGTCTTATAGCTTAAAATAATTAGTAAATGCATGAAAAATAACAAATGAAGTCAGAAAGGATTGAAAAATGATGATGTGGCTTTGAATGGTGCATTTTGAACACACAAAAAGTCAGGACTTCAAATAAGTTTTAAAAAATGAAATCCCTTTGTAACAGATGAGTTTCCGAATGAAATCCTGATACATTGAAAGAGATCGTCCGTTTTGTACACGAAGTTTATCCAGTTTTTGCCGTAACCCTCTTTAACTTTCTTGCACATGCTATGTGGATGAAATGATGATACCATGCCAACTTTCAACCTTTTCAGAGTTCATTTGAAATGCTTTTCAATTTTATGGTCTTATAGCTCAAAATAATTAGTAAATGCATGAAAAATAACAAATGATGTCAGAAAGGATTGAAAAATGATGATGTGGCTTTGAATGGTGCATTTTGAAGACACAAAAAGTCAGGAGTTCAAATAAGTTTTAAAAAATGAAATCGCTTTGTAACAGACGAGTTTCCGTATGAAATCCTGATACTTTGAAAGAGATTGTCCGCTTTCTACACGAAGTGCATCCAGTTTTTGCCGTAACCCTCTTAACTTTCTTGCACATGCT
>NW_025281533.1:0-1199 GCF_018294505.1 Triticum aestivum
GTGTTGCTTCTGAAATTAAATTGAAAAGTGCATGTTTATTTGCCACCAAATCTGATATTGATGAGCTAGATTTCAGCAAATCTGTTTGCTATGCTTTTGTGTGCAAAGAGGCATTATTTTCATTCGAGGACGTGCCTTCCTCTTTGCCTCCTGCTGTCACTAACATTTTGCAGGAGTTCGCTGACGTTTTTCCACAAGACGTGCCACCGGGATTACCGCCTATTCGAGGGATTGAGCATCAGATTGACTTAATTCCCGGTGCTTCACTGCCAAACCGTGCACCATACCGTACCAATCCAGAGGAGACGAAGGAGATTATGCGTCAAGTACAAGAGCTTCTCGACAAAGGTTATATACGCGAATCCCTTAGTCCTTGTGCTGTTCCTATTATTCTAGTGCCGAAAAAGGATGGTACATCACGTATGTGTGTTGATTGTTGAGGCATTAATAATATTACTATTCGTTATCGTCATCCTATTCCTAGGCTAGATGATATGCTTGATGAATTGAGTGGCTCTACAATATTCTCCAAAGTTGATTTGCGTAGTGGCTACCATCAAATTCGTATGAAATTGGGAGATGAATGGAAAACAGCATTTAAAACTAAGTTTGGATTATATGAGTGGTTAGTCATGCCTTTTGGGTTAACTAATGCACCTAGTACTTTCATGAGATTAATGAACGAAGTTTTACGTGTTTTCATTGGACGATTTGTGGTAGTTTACTTTGATGACATATTGATTTATAGCAGATCTTTGGAGGAACATTTGGAACATTTACGTGTTGTTTTTATTGCTCTACGTGATGCACGTTTGTTTGGTAACCTTGGGAAGTGCACCTTTTGCACCGACCGAGTATCTTTTCTTGGCTATGTTGTTACTCCACAGGGAATTGAAGTTGATAAAGCCAAGATTGAAGCTATTGAGAGTTGGCCGCAGCCCAAAACGGTCACACAAGTGAGGAGTTTTCTTGGCCTCGCTGGATTCTATAGGCGTTTTGTGAGAGATTTCAGCACCATTGCTGCACCTCTCAATGAGCTTACAAAGAAAGATGTGCCTTTTCTTTGGGGTACCGCACAGGAAGAAGCCTTCACGGTATTGAAAGATAAGTTGACACATGCTCCTTTACTCCAACTTCCTGATTTTAATAAGACTTTTGAGCTTGAATGTGATGCTAGTGGAATTGGATTAGGAGGTGTG
>NW_025281534.1:0-1199 GCF_018294505.1 Triticum aestivum
TGGTGGACTAGGATGAAGAGAGAAATTGCTCAGTATATTGCAAATTGCGACGTCTGTCGTCGTGTAAAAGCAGAGCACCAACGGCCTGCTGGCACCCTTCAACCCTTAGCTATTCCTGAATGGAAATGGGATAAAATTGGTATGGATTTCATTACCGGTTTTCCCAGGACCAAGAGAGGGAATAATGCTATTTTCGTCGTGGTCGATCGTCTTTCCAAAGTAGCTCATTTCCTACCTGTTCGTGAGAGTATAACCGCTAGTCAGCTGGCAGACTTATACATCTCCCGAATAGTGTCTCTCCATGGTGTTCCTTTGGAAATCAATTCGGATCGAGGAAGTCTTTTCACCTCTCGATTTTGGGAAAGTTTCCAAAATGCTATGGGAACCCGTCTCTCCTTTAGCACCGCTTTCCACCCTCAGTCAAGTGGTCAAGTGGAACGCGTCAATCAGATTCTAGAAGACATGCTTCGAGCCTCCGTTATCTCTTTCGGAATGGACTGGGAGAAGTGCCTTCCATATGCCGAATTCGCTTACAACAACAGCTATCAATCTAGCTTGGGTAAAGCCCCTTTTGAAGTTCTCTATGGACGACGATGTCGAACACCCCTTAACTGGTCAGAGACCGGGGAAAGACAATTCTTTGGCCCGGATATGATTCAGGAAGCAGAAGAACAAGTTCGTATCGTTCGTGAAAAGTTGAAAGCAGCCCAATCCCGTCAAAAGAGTCAATATGACCGAAAACATAAGGCTATGACTTTCGAGGTTGACGAGAAGGCTTACCTTCGGGTCACCCCTCTGAAGGGAACCCATCATTTCGGTATCAAAGGCAAATTGGCTCCTCGTTACATTGGACCTTTTCGCATTCTTGCCAAACGAGGAGAAGTTGCCTACCAATTGGAACTACCTCCGCACCTCTCCAGAGTTCACGATGTCTTCCACGTTTCTCAACTCAGGCGTTGTTTCTCGGATCCTATCCGTGAAGTGGACCACGAAACGCTTGATCTCCAAGATAATCTTACATATCGAGAGTACCCCATTCGCATCCTCGATCAAACCGAACGTACCACGCGACGTCATAATATCAAGTTTCTCAAGGTTCAATGGTCGCACCATTCTGAGGATGAAGCAACTTGGGAAAGGGAGGATCGTCTTCGACTCGAATATCCCGCCTTCTTCTCGGAGGAACCCAAATCTCGGGA
>NW_025281535.1:0-1199 GCF_018294505.1 Triticum aestivum
AATTTCAGACGAGTTTTGGATTTACTAGAATTTAAAAACCAGGCATCTCAATGTTTTGCCAGCAATCAACGGTGCCCCGGTGTTTGAAATTCATTCCCATATCTTGCATGGGACCTAAGCATGCACCCAAGGACATAGATTTGATTTTTCAACCAATTTATATGCACTGGAGCATGTGCATGTAGTTCAAATTTTAATTATGCGCATAAAATGCATTGAAAACTCAGTTAATGAATAAAAATGTCCAAACGAACCCCAAAAAATCACAAAAAATCACACAAAACTTCTGTTGTTCTATGTTGACACGAGAATAAATTTGAAAGCAATAAGAGGCAATGGATATCGTTTCGTCCACAAAGATGGGACGTTCCCTACCGAAAACTATCATGCTTGTTGTGAGAAGCTCCGGTTTGTGAGAAGCATATACCCAAACCTGCCCCAAATGGGACAAAATTGGTACCACGGCATGTTGATGCCGCTCCATGATAGCATGCCAAGTTTCATGAATTTCAGACGAGTTTTGGATTTACTAGAATTTAGAAACCAGGCATCTCAATGTTTTGCCGGCAATCAACGGTGCCCCGGTGTTTGGAATTCATTCCCATTTCTTGCATGGGATCTAAGCATGCACCCAAGGACACAAATTTTATTTCAACCAATTTATATGCACTGGAGCATGTGCATGTAGTTCAAATTTGAATTATGCACATAAAATGCATTGAAAACTCAGTTAATGCATAAAAATGTCCAAACGAACCCCGAAAAATCACAAAAAATCACACAACACTCCTGTTGTTCTATGTTGACACGAGAGAAAATTTTGAAAGCAATAACAGGCAATGGATATCGTTTCGTTCACAAAGGTGGGATGTTCCATACCGAAAACCATCATGCTTGCCGTGAGAAGCTCCGGTTTGTGAGAAGCATATACCCAAACTTGCCCCAAATGGGACAAAATTTGTACCACGGCATGTTGATGCCGCTCCATGATAGCATGCCAAGTTTCATGAATTTCAGACGAGTTTTGGATTTACTAGAATTTAAAAACCAGGCATCTCAGTGTTTTGCCAGCAATCAACGGTGCCCGGGTGTTTGAAATTCATTCTCATTTCTTGTATGGGACCTAAGCATGCACCCAAGGACACATATTTGATTTTTCAACCAATTTATATGCACTGGAGCATGTGCATGTAGTTCAA
>NW_025281536.1:0-1199 GCF_018294505.1 Triticum aestivum
GCATGCAGGACCAGGCGCTGATGGTGGAAAGGCTCTCGGGTGACGGTGGAGTAGGCGGCAGTGTAGTATCCCTCCGCACCAACGTCAGATGCGATAGGAATGTGCCTGAAAGGGGAAGTGTCCAATGCCTGATACTCTCCACGAAGACGTGTCAGAGCAGCATGAGCCGCATCGTGGACTGCCATCTCGATGGTCACTCCAACACCATGAGCGGTGTGCAGCACGGTAGTGGACTCATACTCCCGAGAGTAGAGGTGGACGATGGCACGGTACTGCTCCTGGTTAAAGTCCTGGTACTCCTCGTAGACGGTGTACTCAGGGTGCCAGCGATAACCCAGATAGGTCATCATATCAGCTAGCACAGCAGGTGATCCTGAGGCACCAATGGCTGCAGTGTGGCGCACGACCTGCCTCGCGGGTTCCATCTGGAAACAAAGATGTTTCAATGGAGTCAAATGACAACACGGGCACTATTCAAAATGCTATCCTGCAAAATAACTATGGCTTATCCAACTTTGGGGTGAACGTGGTAACGGGATCCTAAAGTCAGAGTTAGTAATTTCGTTTAACCCGAGTAGAAAAGAGTTCAGAGTCCCAGAGTAAAGGTTGAGGAGTAAAAGATCCTAGTACCACCCAATGGCGACGTGGGCCCGTAAGGCTCACAGCCATGTTAGTAAAAGTTTTATAGTGACTAGAGTCGACTTCGGCCAAGGAGTGTGGAAGGGGGATTCCTACAGGCAGTCGGCTCTGATACCAACTTGTGACGCCCCCGATTCAATCGTACACTAATCATGCACGCAAATGTGTATGATCAAGATCAGGGACTCACGGGAAGATATCACAACACAACTCTACAAATAAAATAAGTCATACAAGCATCATAATACAAGCCAGGGGCCTCGAGGGCTCGAATACAAGTGCTCGATCATAGACGAGTCAGCGGAAGCAACAATATCTGAGTACAGACATAAGTTAAACAAGTTGCCATAAGATGGCTAGCACAAACTGGGATACAGATCGAAAGAGGCGCAGGCCTCCTGCCTGGGATCCTCCTAACTACTCCTGGTCGTCGCCAGCGGGCTGCACGTAGTAGTAGGCACCTCCGGTGTAGTAGGGGTCGTCGTCGACGGTGGCGTCTGGCTCCTGGACTCCAGTATCTGGTCGCGACAACCAGAACGAAAGAAAGGGGGAAAAGGGGG
>NW_025281537.1:0-1199 GCF_018294505.1 Triticum aestivum
AGTCATCATTTGCTGAAACTTATCATGAAGCTCCTTGTTCGATAAGTTCTCCCAGTCAATCTCGTCGGCTTGTGATCCTGGCATGGTTAGCAGCAATAGAAACACACAAGAATATGATCCTACAGACTACTAAGAAGTGGTGGTGGTGTATCACAAATCCGTCAAGCAAATCTCAAATTCTTACCAGTTCTTACCCAGCAGCAGGCGGTGATCGGCAACCGTTGTAGTCAAAAACTCTCAAAGCTTGGATAGAGCGATTACCAGGGAGAGTCAAACACACGACGTAGATGTATGTGGAGCTGGGAAGGCTTATAGTATGGTAGCAAAAAGGGTCAGCAATAATCAATTCAGAGATGCAAAGTTGAATAAACGCTCAACGACGGTACTGTGCTGGTCCTAGGCTAGACTGTGCTAGAGACGCGAGCCTAGAACACCAACAAAATCACGGCGCGGCACGTAAACAAGGGAAAGCACACTCTGAATTTTTTTTTCACTCGTTTTTTTTTTGCGCTGCTTTTTTTTTTGCGAAAAATCACTATAATGGCGAGTGTCTCAAAACTCTTCTTAGCTCAAACTGACAGGATGGGCACGAAATTTTTTCGACCAATTTTTTTTTTTTTTGACTGCCCGGACCCAAAAACTGGAAACGGGTCAAAAAAAAACTTCCTATAATGGCACCTGTCTCAAAACACTCAGAAACACCTAAAAATAGGATAGCTAGAAAATTTTTCGAAAAATGCGTTTTCGAAAAATTTTGGGCCTAAACGGAGCGTGGCTACCCGACTCTTTTTTTTTCCGAAACCTACTCCAGCAAGGAAACACGAATCGGAATCTAGATGGATCTCGAAAACAAACCTAATATGCAAGGAACTCGGATTGGTGGTGGATATATGGTGGTGGTATATGGCAGCGGTGGTGGTAGCGGTGGTAGTATATGGATATGGATCGGTGGTGGTATATGGATACGGATTCGGAGCGGTGGCGGATAAGCGGTGGTGGTAGATGGCAGGGGCGATGATGATGGTGCGGCGGCGGCGTGACAACTTATGACCAGAACTCGAAACTCTAAAAGACTAGACTCTAAGACCAGCAACTAGACACGACGATGCAACCGTAAATTCAACAAAGCAAAACCCTAAAAAGATTATGCAAAGGCTCAGATTGGTTCGGATATGATGAACTAACCCTAAATTTTTTTT
>NW_025281538.1:0-1199 GCF_018294505.1 Triticum aestivum
ATTTCTTTCCCCCACTTACTTGATTCGGAGTTTGCGGTGCTCGAGCAATTGATCTTGAAGTCGTTGTAGTCATCTTCGGTGATCGAAGGATTTTTCTCCTTGATCTTCTCATAACTCTCACCTTTCTCGATCATTCTCTTCACATTGCTTTTCCAAGTAGACAGGGCCTTGCTCATCTTCGTGAGGGCAGCATTGTTCACTTTATTCCCTTTGAGGCTTGTGTTTTCAAATTCAGCGGGGAACTTGTATCGTTCGTGCAGCTTCGTGAAGAGGAGGTTGCGCAAATTCCCTCGGTCAGGATGCCTCAGGTTCTCGGTGTTGATCGAGACGGTGCTCCGGAGAATGCACCCAAGCTGAAGCGAGTACCCCTTGACTATTCGTTCGGGCGCCGTTGGATTCCCGTCGGAGTCCACTTCAGTAACTTCCTCCTTGAGGGTGCGGAGCACGGTCGAGCGCCGGTCCTTCCGTTGCCTCTTCGGTTGGCTGCCATCTGTGCGTGCGCCGCCATCATCAGTGGTGGCATCCTCGGCGGCACCATCAGTGGTGGCATCAGTGGGGTCATCCTCGGCGGTACCATCAGTGGTCTCAGGATCGGTGGGGAAGGCGGCGTCCTCATACAAGTGAGGTTGTTCCTCCATCTCCTGGGACAGCTTCCAGAATGCCTTGCCGCTCGAACCCCCGGCCTCATCGTTGTTGGCCATGTTTCTCTCTAAATAGGAACAAAGTTTGGTCAAAAAGTTGGTTATTGTCAAGGAACAAGATCATGGTCTCATCATTTAGGGTTTGTCGACACCGAGGCATCCTAAAAGCTAAGCTTTTATCATTGAGGGTTTTTCGACGCCGAGGCACCCTAAAAACCTAAGCTTTCATCATTTCGGTTTTTATCGACACCGAGGCACCCTAAAAGCCATGCATTAGTCACAAGTACGCCGGGGCACTTGATCCTACTTAATTAACTACTAAGATACCCCGGCCCATGCATTAGTCACAAGTACCCCATATGTCCTATTTTTAGCAAAGTCATGCTAAAATTCACGGAAAATTTCAGCATGACCTTTGCTGAAAATAGGACATATGGAGTACCCGAATTTGCCGGAACGGAAGTTAATCGACATTCCGGCAAACTCAAGGGCCTCTCGGGTGGACAAGGCAAAAAAGGCCTCCATCACAACATGGAAAATACATTGGCATGTGAAGAG
>NW_025281539.1:0-1199 GCF_018294505.1 Triticum aestivum
GGCCCTTGGGAATAGGCGAGTTTTAAGGCGAGTGGGGAGGCGCTTGATATTCATTGCCTTTATAAGGAGATAAGGTTTCTTTCACCCACACCTTCCCTCTCTCTGCCCCCCCCCCATTCTCGAGCTCCAGCGCCCAAGTTCTCATCTTTTCTGCCTCAAGAAAGCACTCCGACCATGTCTGGATCCGGAGCGCAGGGCAAGTGGATGGTCTCCTCCGTCAAGGAGAAGGACATCACGAAGCTCTGAGAGGCGGGATTTTGGCCAAGGAAATCGCCCACCGGCTTCCGGCCAAGGGGCAGATCGTCCCCACCCCGGAGCCCCATGAGAGGGTAGTGTTCATCCCTCACTTCGTCCGCGGGCTGGGATTTCCTCTCCACCCATTCATCCGCGGACTCGTGTTCTACTACGGGCTAGATTTCCATGATCTAGCCCCAAATTCTTTCCTCTACATCTCAGTAGTTATTGTCGTGTGCGTTGCTTTCGTCCGCATCCCACCCCACTTCGGATTGTGGCTAAAGATCTTCAATGTGAAGCTGAAGGTGGTGGGTGGCCAACACGTAGAGTGCGGAGGCGCCATGGTGAGCAAGATGCCCAATGTCACATGGCCCGAAGGCTCCTTCGTGGAGACTATCAAAGGGTGGCAGCAATTGTGGTTCTATATCACAGAGCCCCGCGACGCCACCTGGGCCGCGGCTCCCGAGTTCAAGTCCGGAGCCCCAATGCGGCTCACCTCCTGGCTAGAGAAGGGCCTGAATTGGGCTTTGTCGGACGAGCTGACAGCGCTGCAGACGCGCATCCAGAGCATGGTGGACAAGAACATCAAGCTCGTCAACATGATCCAGGTGAAGCTAGTTCGCCGGATCCTTCCATGCTAGAGCCGGGCTTGCCATCTATGGGAGTTCGATCCGGCCGAGCACCAGACCTTGCAACGGTTCTTCGGAACTACACACGAAGATATCTGGAAGGTGCTCTTCAAGGCCAACGAGACGTGTCCGAAGATGACCGAGGACCGTGGGCACGACCTGGCCCATCCCGCCAGTCCGGTAAGTCTTTCGCATTTCAAGGTGTATCCTTTATTTGCTTATTCAGGGAAGATGCCTAAGCCTCCCTATTTATTTTTTCAAGGCTGGAAAAAGAAGGCGGAGCGGATTCAGTGTCCGGCTCCGCTGCCTGAGGAACCAGCCATCCCGCTTCTGACG
>NW_025281540.1:0-1199 GCF_018294505.1 Triticum aestivum
GTTCGCATCATTCGTGAGAATTTGAAAACAGCCCAGTCTCGTCAGAAAAGTCAGTACGATCGTCATCATAAGGATATGACTTATGAAATTGGCGACCAAGCTTACCTTCGGGTTACTCCTTTAAAGGGTACCCATCGTTTCGGTATCAAGGGCAAGTTGGCTCCTCGTTACATTGGTCCTTTTCGCATTCTCGCTAAACGAGGAGAGGTTGCCTACCAATTGGAACTACCCCCACATCTTTCTCGAGTTCATGATGTCTTCCACGTCTCTCAACTCAGGCGTTGCTTCTCGGATCCTATCCGCGGAGTGGACCACGAAACGCTTGATCTCCAAGATAACCTCACATACCGAGAGTACCCGGTTCGCATTCTTGATCAAGCAGAGCGTGTCACTCGACGTCAGAACATCAAGTTTCTCAAAGTTCAGTGGTCTCATCATTCCGAGAGAGAGGCTACTTGGGAGCGAGAAGATCGTCTTCGACTGGAGTACCCCGCTTTCTTTCCGCCGACCCCTGAATCTCGGGACGAGATTCTGTCAAGTGGGGGCGAGTTGTCACATCCCTAGTCTGGTATGACCTAGGCTAGCTAGCCATTTGTGCATCATATTTAAATTTCATTTTAAATTTGAAATGAGGATTGGTGGAACCCTCAGAATCATTTTTGAAAATGACCCAAATAAAAATTTCTCCAAAAGGGTCCAAGAAAATGCTCATGTTGCCCTCTGAAAATATTGGACAGAGATAAAAATCAAAACAATATTTTTAGGAGCTCATGGACGTTTATTTTGGCCATTTGGATTAATTCGATAAATATTTGCATTGGAAATATATTTCTATATTTATGAAATATGGTCCAAAAATTATGCCAATTATAAAAGAGCTCTGGAATAATATATCCAGCTCCTGCAAAAATTGGCATAATAAAATTAAATGATTTAATATATTTATTAAATCAAAACAAATGTCAGAAAAATTAGAAAAACAGAAATAAAGAAGGAGGGGCTTACCTGGGCCTTCCCCCCTGTGCGGCCCAGCTGGCCGGCCCAGCCGACTGGCTAGCGCCAGTCGTCCTCCACCTCCCGCCAGGAGGCCAGAGGCGTGTGGCCGGCGCGTGCGCACCGCCGTGCCGCCACGGCACCTGCCTGCCTGTCCTCCCCCTCGACGCCTGGACGTCCGGAACGTCGCCACGCAGCTGCCCCGC
>NW_025281541.1:0-1199 GCF_018294505.1 Triticum aestivum
GTTCGCCTGACTCGATGCCTAGATGTACCCGGCCATACTGCTAAGTTGGTCAGGGTAATGACTGAGGCTGGATACCGCTGGTATCCTGAGTACACGGTCGAAGAGCAATTCCGGGACTTCAATCAAAGCCAGTATCTCTGCACTGTCAGGATATTTCCATCTTATCCTGGATCCACCGAGCCTCTTCACTGCTCCTATGGACTCGGGGTTACTATTGAGATGGCTGTGCAGGACGCCGCCTACTCTATGATGACCATTATGCGAGTCAGATCTGGTTTATTTCGGGACTCTGACTTCCGGTATATGCCAGGATCACTTCCGGGAGCACAAGGGTATCTCCAGGCTATCTATGCTGACCCCACTCAGGAGGATTCACGGACTCGCACCACTGCTGAGATGCTCGAGGATAAGGACCGTGAAAATCGGGCCTTAAGGTTAGAGCTCTTCAATACCCGTGTTGACCACTGGGCTACTTTGACTCGGTTCGCACCGGCGGTGCAAGCTGGATATTCAGATATGCGCGATCTCTATCCTGTGAGATCTGCTCTGCCGGACGTGATGGTTTGGCGTGATGTAGGAGGCATCACCCCACCTCGCGGTCCCCGTAGGCCACCGTTTGTTGGTCCAAGGCCTCATCCTAGCCCCTATGGTCCACAAGCTCCGCGAGACCGTTTGTTTCCGGATGATCATGTTGAACTTCCAGGCTATGGAGGCGACTTCTACGAGGACTACTACGGATCGGTCTGAGTTAGTGGTAGTATCACTAGTTCGCACTAGCTGTGTCTTCTATCGTCCCGCGTGACTCGTGGGATATGACCTAGTTTGTACTCTTTCCGGAGGAGTAGAAAAATAATGTATAGGAGCTTGGAATGCCTCCGATGAGATGTAATCCTCTTTTCACCGTAATAGTACTTTGTTTGGTCTTGTACTAAACCCTGTATGGTGTGTATGACGATGGAATAAAAGAAGCAGTTTCTGTATCTACCATGTCATACGGATGATCATCTTGCATTCCGAGTTATTCCTTACATTTTGTATCCCATGTTGGAATTTTATCATCCTGACTAAATCATTGTCTTGTTTACCTAGGATGGTCAACACGCGCGCTAACCCTGCTTCTCAAGAGCAGGCCAAAGGCAGTGAAGTCAGGGATGCAAATCTGCCTCATCCTCCTTCACTAGCCGAGGTTATGATGGAAG
>NW_025281542.1:0-1199 GCF_018294505.1 Triticum aestivum
AACGTTATGGTGTGTCCGAACGTCGTAACCGCACTTTATTGGATATGGTGCGATCTATGATGTCTCTTACCGATTTACCGCTATCGTTTTGGGGTTATGCATTAAAGACAGCTGCATTCACGTTAAAAAGGGGCACCACCTAAGTCCGTTGAGACGACACAATATGAACTGTGGTTTGGCAAGAAACCAAAGTTGTCGTTTCTTAAAGTTTGGGTTTGCGATGCTTATGTGAAAAAGTTTCATCCTGATAAGCTCAAACCCAAATCGGAGAAATGTGTCTTCATAGGATACCCAAAGGAGAAAGTTGGGTACACCTTCTATCACAGAGCCGAAGGCAAGACATTCGTTTCTAAGAATGGATCCTTTCTAGAGAAGGAGTTTCTCTCGAAAGAAGTGAGTGGGAGGAAAGTAGAACTTGATGAGGTAACTGTACCTGCTCCCTTATTTGAAAGTAGTTCATCACAGAAATCTGTTCCTGTGACTACTACACCAATTGGTGAGGAAGTTAATGATGATGATCATGAAACTTCAGATTAAGTTACTACAGAACCTCGTAGGTCTTCCAGAGTAAGATCCGCACCAGAGTGGTACGATAATCCTGTTCTGGAAGTTATGTTACTAGACCATGATGAACCTACGAACTATGAAGAAGCGATGGTGAGCCCATATTCCGCAAAATGGCTTGAGGCCATGAGATCTGAGATAAGATCCATGTATGAGAACAAAGTATGGACTTTGATTGACTTGCCCAATGATCGGCGAGACATTGAGATTAAATGGATCTTCAAGAGGAAGAGGTACGCTGATAGTGTTACTATCTACAAAGCTAGAATTGTCGCAAAAGGTTTTTCGACAAGTTCAAGGTGTTGACTACGATGAGAGTTTTTCACTAGTATCTATGCTTAAGTCTGTCTGAATCATGTTAGCAATTGCCACATTTTATGAAATCTAGCAAATGGATGTCAAAACTGCATTCCTTAATGGATTTTCTAAAGAAGAGTTGTATATCATGCAACCAGAAGATTTTGTCGATCCGAAAGGTGCTAACAAAATGTGCAAGCTCCAGCGATCCATCAATGGACTGGTGCAAGCATCTCGGAGTTGGAATATACGCTTTGATAAGTTGATCAAAGCATATAGTTTTAATACAGACTTGCGGTGAAGCCTGTATTTACAAGAAAGTGAGTGGGAGCACTACA
>NW_025281543.1:0-1199 GCF_018294505.1 Triticum aestivum
GCTCGCCGGCGGCTAAACGCCGGCAGCCGACTTTGACTTTGACCCCGGGTGGGCCCTGGTTGACTCCCCTGAGTCAATGACAGGTGGGGCCCAGCCCTGTTAATTAAACAGGTTTAGTTTTAATTAAACTTTAATTAAAATAATCACCCTGACATGCGGGACCCACTGTCAGGTTTGACCCAGACCTGTTCCGTTGACCTGCTGACGTCACACTGACGTCAGGCTGACGCAGTAATTGATTTTCTGGATTTAAATTAAATCAGGAAATTCCAGAATATTATTTAAACTTCAAAAATTCATAACTTTTATTCTGTAACTCCAAATTGGACAAATTATATATGAAAAATGATCAGAAAAATCAAATCTATCCATCTGTACTATTTTCATGCATGATCAAACAAGTTAAATTGATGTTTTAAGCAGAACAAGGAAAAGCACTTTAAAAGGCCATGTTTGAGTTTGAAATTTGAATCCTTGATTCAAATTTGTTCAAACCCTTCTGGTTTTAGTTGCATTAGCCCAACACACTCATATTGCCATGTTTCATGCATGCATCATATTCTTGCACATTGTTTGGTGATGCTTGTGTATCGATGTCCTTTGCGACAGGTTCTGCCTCCGAGGAGTACCGTGATTACCCTAACGAAGAACCGTATCCGTGCATCGAACCATCAGGCAAGCAACCAACCATTTGATCATATCGATACAATCCCATGTTCTCGCTCCTGCTCTCTTTTACTGCATTAAGACAACGTGATTCAAACTGCTGTGTGCTACGGTAGTTGAACCCATTTCCTCTGCATGACCTGTCATTGCCACAGTAACTAGATGAAACCCACTAGCATGTGTAGGAGTTGATTGAGCCATATGTATGTGTTGTTCCTACATTGCTATGCCTGCTATGCTTAGAGTCGTGTCAGGTCTGGTTCATCTGGGTGATGGGCTAGAGTGAAATGATTATGTCAGTAATGAGAGTGGTGTGGTGAACGCGATTTGGTAAAGGTATCGATGAGAGGCCATGTAGGAGTACATGGTGGGTTGTTTCATTGAAGCCGACCTTAAGCACTGAGATCTGTATATGTGATTTAAGATACAGCTACTACCATGCATTGGGCCCTGAAATATGACCCCGCTCGACTTCTTATTCACCCTAGCTCTCTGTCCAGGAGTTGCAAGTAGTTTCTGGTGTTTGTAGCCTA
>NW_025281544.1:0-1199 GCF_018294505.1 Triticum aestivum
GTTCCCCTCTTCGGGCTCCGACCACCGTCGCCGTCAAATTCGTCGTCTCCGGCGCGTCCCCGAGCCGCTTCGACGCCCACTGCAACCGCGGTGAGCCCCCGGATCGTTTCCCCCTTCTCCCCTGGTCTCTCCCGACCTCTAGGCCCTAGCCCCACCTCGGCCGAGAGCTCCACGCCGCCGACGATGTCGCCGTCGTGGCCACGGTCGCCGTAGCGCCCAACCGAGCACACCATCGTGCTCCACACCTCACTAGGAGCACGTAGCACGCACCAACACCTCCCCTAACGCCCTGCAACGCCGTTTCCGACCGCACCCGAACTCCGGCCGCCGCAGCCGAGCTCGCCGTCGTCAACTCCGGCCACCCCGAGCCCAACCACCACCACCAATAGTCGCGGCTCAACCTCAGCAACACGTAGATGCCTTCCGCCGTCCATTTGGTTGCCGAAATGGCCAAAACCACTTCCGCCGCCGCGTCGGGCTCGCCGGCGGCTAAACGCCGGCAGCCGACTTTGACTTTGACCACGGGTGGGCCCTGGTTGACTCCCCTGAGTCAATGACAGGTGGGGCCCAGCCCTGTTAATTAAACAGGATTAGTTTTAATTAAATTTTAATTAAAATAATCACCCTGACATGCGGGACCCACTGTCAGGTTTGACCCAGACCTGTTCCGTTGACCTGGTGACGTCACACTGACGTCAGGCTGACGCAGTAATTGATTTTCTGGATTTAAATTAAATCAGGAAATTCCAGAATATTATTTAAACTTCAAAAATTCATAACTTTTATTCTGTAACTCCAAATTGGACAAATTATATATGAAAAATGATCAGAAAAATCCAATCTATCCATCTGTACTATTTTCATGCATGATCAAACAAGTTAAATTGATGTTTTAAGCAGAACAAGGAAAAGCACTTTAAAAGACCATATTTGAATTTGAAATTTGAATCCTTGAATTCAAACTTGCTCAAACCCCTCTGGTTTTAGTTGCATTAGCCCAACACACTCATATTGCCATGTTTCATGCATGCATCATATTGTTGCACATTGTTTGGTGATGCTTGTGTATCGATGTCCTTTGCGACAGGTTCTGCCCCCGAAGAATACCGTGATTACCCTAACGAAGAACCATATCAGTGCATCGAACCATCAGGCAAGCAACCAACCATTTGATCATATCGATACAATCCCATGTTCTC
>NW_025281545.1:0-1199 GCF_018294505.1 Triticum aestivum
AAGCTAGGCCCTTCATTTGTAAGCAAAACAAATGTATCCAATTTAGGCAGCATCATATTCTCATGAACATTAGAATCATTACCAAGAAACGAAAGTACCTGGTAATTTAGTTGGCGTGCACGGGCTCTAGTAATTGGTCCAGTATGTATAGCAGCAGGGGCTGTGGGTGTAACAATTGTATTGATGTCCTCATCATCCTCCCCTTCTTGAAATGAAGTCGTCCTCGACGGAAGTTCATCTTCCTCACCCAAATAAGGCTTCAAATCTGCAATGTTAAAAGTGGGACTAACCCCAAAATCTGCAGGCAGCTCAAGTTTATATGCATTATCATTTATTTTCTCTAACACCTTAAAGGGACCATCAGCACGTGGCATTAGCTTTGATTTGCGCAAATCAGGAAATCTATCCTTACGCAAATGTAACCAAACAAGATCTCCAGGTGCAAACACAACATGTTTTCTACCCTTATCTCCAGCAAGTTTATATTTGGCATTCATACGCTCAATGTTTTCCTTAGTTAACTCATGCATTTTTAAAATCAATTCAGCACGTTGTTTAGCATCAAAATTAACCTTCTCCGAAGATGGAAGAGGCAACAAATCAATAGGTGCACGAGGTAGGAAACCATACACAACTTCAAAAGGGCACATCTTTGTAGTAGAATGCAATGAACGATTATAAGCAAATTCAATATGAGGCAAGCATTCCTCCCACATTTTCTTATTATTCTTCAAAACAGCCCTAAGCATAGTAGACAACGTTCTATTGACTACTTCAGTTTGTCCATCAGTTTGGGGGTGACAAATAGTACTAAAAAGCAGTTTAGTCCCCAACTTAGCCCATAAACATCTCCAAAAGTGGCTAAGAAATTTAGTATCACGATCTGAAACAATAGTATTTGGCACACCATGCAAGCGAATAATTTCACGAAAGAACAAATCAGCAACATTAACAGCATCATCGCTTTTATGACATGGTATAAAGTGTGCCATTTTCGAGAATCTATCCACGACAACAAATATGCTATCCCTCCCCTTCTTTGTTCGAGGTAAACCTAAAACAAAGTCCATAGATATATCCTCCCAAGGAACACTAGGTACAGGCAAAGGCATATATAAACCATGAGGATTGAGTCGTGACTTAGCTTTTTGACATGTAGTGCATCGAGCAATAAAACGCTCAACATCCCGTCTCATCTT
>NW_025281546.1:0-1199 GCF_018294505.1 Triticum aestivum
ATCTTGTACTTTGCGGTGGTAACATGAGTTCAATTAAAGTGCATGCTTTGTTTCGTTTCAGTATGGATCAAGTTTGGCATGACCACTTATTTAACCGAGCAAAAAAATGAGACCAACCAAGGGATAACCCTCGTTAGCATTTTTTTATAGGAGAAACTCCATGAGCACCGCGCGTTCGAGTCGGGACTCGAACTCGGGGCTCAGCCAACGGGTCGATGCCCCGTCCTCTTAATTAACCGAGCACAATGTGGATTATATGGGTTACTTATTTTATGGTGATACCAGCAGACCTTACAGTGTAGAGATAAAGTGTTCCAGGTTAAAAAATTGTTGCAACTAACACTACCGAACTAAATGGGATTGCCTTTAAATTTCACCGGTTCCTAGTTGAATAAAAGTCCATTTCTATGTTGTTTTATACGAGTGCAGCGTTCCTGTGCCCAGACTCATTTGCATCTGGTCAGAAAAAAACAAACAAACACTAGACAAATTCCAAAAAAAATTGTGTGGTAGATAATTTGATGCGTGAGTTTCGCTCCAATTTTTAAATCATTTGGACATCTGAGGAACTCTCAGAAAAAAAGACAAATCGGGTTGGAACAGTGTGTGAACAGTAAAGATTTTTACAGACCCTGAATTTGTCTTTTTTTGCCGACAGCTGCTCAGATGTCCAAATGATTTGAAAATTGATGCGAACCTCACGCATCAAATTATCTTCTACACACAAAAATTGGAATTTTTTGAATTTTTCAAGTATTTGTTTTGATTTTTTTTGTCAGGGCGGGTTCACGGTACGTATCAAAGCAGTTACTTGATTCTTTTGTACAAACTGGTGTCACGTCCACGGTACTCTTCTGAATATTTATTTTCATGGACACGGTTCTTCTTTCTTTCAATAAATCTCTCAAGCAGGGATCACTGTCAGTCAGATGTACACCCCGACATAAACAAGCAGGAGTCGCTATCAGATGTACACCAAGCGTACTTCTTTGTTCTGCCGTATCATTTTTATACAATGTGGCCGGCCAATCAGATGTGCGCGTCATTTTTATACCACTAGCCGGCCACCATAATCCACGGCAACGCACAAGCCCTTTTCCACAAAATAACTTCGTACAAACACCGTATCTCTCAGTCTCCTATTTTTAATACGTACTTGACACTATATATACCACCAAGTGCCATCCAACAAACCAGAC
>NW_025281547.1:0-1199 GCF_018294505.1 Triticum aestivum
AAATAATTTTACACTATAGTTGAACTAGCTCTATAACCTAGTACAATTAATTTTACACTAGAATTGAACTAGCTCAATAACCAAGTACAGATAATTTTACACTAGAGTTGAACTAGCTCTATAACCTAGTACAAATCATTTTACACTATAGTTGAACTAGCTCTATAAGCTAGTACAAATAATTTTACACTGGAATTGAACTAGCTTTATAACCAAGTACAAAAAATTTTACACTAGAGTTGAACTAGATCTATAAGCTAGTACAAATAATTTTACACTAGAAATGAACTAGCTCTATAACCTAGTACACATAATTTTACACTAGCATTGTAGTAGGGTTATAACCTAGGACAAATCATTTTACACTAGAGTTGAACTAGCTCTATGACCTAGTACACACAATTTTAGACTATAGTTGAACTAGCTCTATAAGATAGTACAAATAATTTTAGACTAGAGTTGAAATAGCTCTATAACGTATTACAAATAATTTTATACTAGAGTTGAACTATCTCTATAACCTAGTGCAAATCATTTTACACTAGAGTTGAACTAGCTCTATGACCTAGTACACACAGTTTTAGATTATAGTTGAACTAGCTCTATAAGATAGTACACACAATTTTCGACTAGAGTTGAACTAGCTCTATAACCTAGTACAAATAATTTTACATTAGAATTGAACTAGCTGTATTACCTAGTACAAATAATTTTACACTAGAGTTGAACTAGCTCTATAGCCTAGTAAAAATAATTTTACACGAGAAATGAACTAGCTCTATTATCTAGTACAAATAATTTTACACTAGAACTGAACTAGCTCTATAACCTAGTACGAATCATTTTACACTAGAGTTGAACTAGCTCTATAACCTAGTACAGATAATTTTACACTAGAGTTGAACTAGCTCTATAACCTAGTACAAATCATTTTACACTATAGTTGAACTAGCTCTATAAGCTAGTACAAATAATTTTACACTGGAATTGAACTAGCTCTATAACCAAGTACAAATAATTTTACACTAGAGTTGAACTAGATCTATAAGCTAGTACAGATAATTTTACACTAGAAATGAAATAATTTTAGACTAGAGTTGAAATAGCTCTATAACATATTACAAATAATTTTATACTAGAGTTGAACTAGCTCTATAACCTAGTGCAAATCATTTTACACTAGAGTTGAACTAGCTCTA
>NW_025281548.1:0-1199 GCF_018294505.1 Triticum aestivum
GTCTGCTACGACATTAGCTTTTCCGGGGTGATAATGCAATCTCATATCATAATCCTTGATAAGTTCTAACCATCTCCTTTGTCTGAGATTCAATTCCTTCTGTGTGAAGATGTACTTCAGACTCTTGTGATCCGTATATACTTCACAATGATTTCCAATGAGAAAATGTCTCCACGTCTTCAGGGCATGCACAACGGCTGCTAACTCCAAATCATGAGTGGCATAATTCAACTCATGGGGCTTAAGTTGTCGTGAAGCATACGAAACAACTCTTCCTTCCTGCATAAGCACTGCTCCAAGTCCTCGACGTGAAGCGTCGCAATACACCTCATAATCCTTAGTCTGATCTGGCAATATCAAAACTGGTGAGGTAACCAATCTTTTCTTCAACTCCTGAAAACTTGCCTCACAGTCCTCAGTCCATATGAATTTGTTATCCTTCTTCAACAATTCAGTCATAGGCTTAGCAATCCTTGAGAAATTCTCAATGAATCTTAGGTAGTATCCTGCGAGTCCAAGAAAACTCCGAATCTCTCCAACTGTCGTTGGTGCTTCCCAATTAGTTACGGTCTCAACCTTTGTGGGGTTAACTGCTATTCCTTCTCCGGATATAACATGTCCAAGAAATCCAACTTCCTTTAGCCAAAACTCACATTTGCTGAACTTGGCGTATAACTGATGTTCTCTTAATTTCTCCAAAACCAAACGCAAATGTTCCTTATGCTCCTCTTCATTCTTCGAGAAAATCAAAATGTCATCTATGAACACCACGACGAACTTATCCAAAAACTCCATAAACACTTTGTTCATCAGGTTCATGAAATAGGCAGGTGCGTTAGTCAATCCAAATGACATAACGGTATACTCGTACAGTCCATATCTCGTGGTAAATGCAGTCTTGGGTATGTCTTGCTCCCGAATCTTCAACTGATGGTACCCTGATCGCAAGTCGATCTTGGAAAACACTTTGGCTCCTTGCAAACGATCAAACAGATCATTTATCATTGGTAGTGGGTACTTGTTCTTGATTGTTACCGCATTCAATTCACGATAATCAACAACCATTCTCAAAGATCCATCCTTCTTCTCCACTAACAAAATGGGTGATCCCCAAGGTGAAGAGCTTGGGCGTATATAACCTTTATCCAATAGCTCCTTAATCTGCTTCTTGATTTCTGCCAAATCTTGTGCTGGCATCC
>NW_025281549.1:0-1199 GCF_018294505.1 Triticum aestivum
TTTTGCAACAAACATTGTGCAATGGGCTAGAGTGTATGAAACTCTAAAATGAATTATGAAAGTAAACCCAGAGGTATTGTATTATTATCAATATTCATAACATACATCTCATTCATAATGAAAGTATGGCCCTTGTGTTATTCATAACATCGAACATAAAAAGTTCTCTTATGAACAACCTTCTTGCAAGATACCTTATGCAATGGGATAGAGTTTGTAAAACTCTAAATGAATTATGAAAATAAATACAGACGGCAATACACCGATGGAAGGTATAGTAACATTTACTATGTTCCCTGTGTATACCTTAACCTCATTTCTAGCTAGTCTTTCAGGCCATAGTAGTTCTTACATCGAGTTGCAACATAATGCAATCGAGCGGGCAATTTTGTGATGAACTCACAATACCCAAGAATTAGTGATTAACATGTGTAACCATAATTCGCAAGAACTATATCTTTGACCAGCCTTCTATACATCAAAAACTTGTATGACATTCATACATGAGCTGGATATTCCTGTTTTCTTTCCTTTTGCCTTTATACTTCTAACAGTTTAACTTTTAGTATTTCTCCTACTCTCAGAAGAAGCACCCAACTTAAGAGTGGCATTAGCCCCGGACTTCCTAGGCGTGTAAGTCATACTAACACCCTTTGGACACTTCCTTTCTCTTTAAGTTGTTGTTTTATTCACCTTCCATTATATGACAGGCGTTCTTCTGGATCCCTTTCCCAACAGTCAAATGCATAGTAAACACTTTTACTAATACTTGCAAACAAACATTGCTTTGTTTGTATCTGAAAATAATTTTCAGTTCCATGAATATCATATAACTATCCCAACTTTCGAAGTTTGGGTTTCATGGAAGCAACCATATTCCACTTGACCGTAACAGAATTCTAGCTTTTGGATCGAAGGACGAGAGTCACATGATCCATAACATTAGCGGGAGGATACGGAAAGCATGCGATAGGACAAAGTCCTTCTCGGCACTTTTGAGGACAATCCTCATATTACGTTACCAATCGTAAAGTTTTAACCAGATATTTAACAGCTATTCAATTTTAATAGGGAAGGTGGAAATGCGAGCCATTATTCTACAACTATTATGCAAGAAACACTTAGACAGTGTTCATAATTAATTGCACTGAGAATTAAACATGTTAATTCAACAGTGCGCTCCCACTCAAATCAATATC
>NW_025281550.1:0-1199 GCF_018294505.1 Triticum aestivum
GTTTGACCACGGGATCTAGCCCTTTGACTTTGCACGGACGGGCTTTGACCAGTGGACCTCTCCACCCGGTTGTGTTAGGTCGGCCCAGAGGAACACTTTGGAGCAACATCCGGGCCAAACCCACAGCTACATCCACTCCGTGTAGACCTGACGCGTCCGTTTCCCCCCTCTAGGTGCCGGCGGCGGCGGCGGCCGTGAGGGGGAGGGGCACACCCCGGAGACGCGTGCTGGGCGTTTGTAACCGCCTCAACACTTCCAGATTTGTGAGAGGCCGCCTACGCAAGATTTGACGGTATGCTAGCCCCCCGAGGCCGCCGGCCACAGTCGTAGACGTGCGAAGAGCAATCCGCGTAGAGGGAAGTGTTCAGATACTTCTCCATCCCAAAAAATTATGAAAAATTACCATCAGTCCTATAGCACATGTGCCCATGTTGTGTATAAAACTCATGATTTTATCGCGCTTCAAGTATTTAATAATATTCACGCTGCATCGTTACCGCAGAATGTCTACTACCGTTTCATTGCCGTCCGTGAGGGGGGCCACAACCCGGAGACGCGTGCCGCCTCTTCGGACATGCCACAACACCACCCCGCATGTATGAGGGCCCGGTCCGACGCTCCGGTGGCATTGCTACCCCCAGGGCCCCCGTCCCGGCTAACCCTGTAGCGTTTGACCACGGGATCTAGCCCTTTGACTTTGCACGGACGGGCTTTGACCAGTGGACCTCTCCACCCGGTTGTGTTAGGTCGGCCCAGAGGAACACTTTGGAGCAACATCCGGGCCAAACCCACAGCTACATCCACTCCGTGTAGACCCGACGCGTCCGTTTCCCCCCTCCAGGTGCCGGCGGCGGCGGCGTCCGTGAGGGGGGGGGCACACCCCGGAGACGCGTGCTGGGCGTTTGCAACCGCCTCAACACTTCCAGATTTGTGAGAGGCCGCCTACGCAAGATTTGACGGTATGCTAGCCCCCGGAGGCCGCCGACCACAGTCGTAGACGTGCGAAGAGCAATCCGCGTAGAGGGAAGTGTTCAGATACTTCTCCATCACAAAAAATTATGAAAAATTACCATCAGTCCTATAGCACATGTGCCCACGTTGTGTAAAAAACTCATGATTTTATCGCGCTCCAAGTATTTAATAATATTCACGCTGCATCGTTACCGCAGAACGTCTACTACCGTTTCATTGCCGTCCGT
>NW_025281551.1:0-1199 GCF_018294505.1 Triticum aestivum
TTATGAACGTCTGGCAGAGCAAAGCTGATGACTACTCGATAGTTCAGTGTGCCATGCTTTACGGCTTAGAATCGGGACTTCAACGACGTTTTGAACGTCATGGAGCATATGAGATGTTCCAGGAGTTGAAGTTAATATTTCAAGCAAATGCCCGGATTGAGAGATATGAAGTCTCCAATAAGTTCTATAGCTGCAAGATGGAGGAGAACAGTTCTGTCAGTGAGCATATACTCAAAATGTCTGGGTATAATAATCACTTGATTCAATTGGGAGTTAATCTTCCGGATGATTGCGTCATCGACAGAATTCTCCAATCACTGCCACCAAGCTACAAGAGCTTCGTGATGAACTATAATATGCAAGGGATGAACAAGACTATTCCCGAGCTCTTCGCAATGCTGAAAGCTGCGGAGGTAGAAATCAAAAAGGAGCATCAAGTGTTGATGGTTAACAAAATCACTAGTTTCAAGAAAAAGGGCAAAGGAAAGAAGAAAGGGAACTTCAAGAAGAACAGCAAGCAAGTTGCTGCTCAAGATAAGAAACCCAAGTCTGGACCTAAGCCTGAAACTGAGTGCTTCTACTGCAAGCAGACTGGTCACTGGAAGCGGAACTGCCCCAAGTATTTGGCGGATAAGAAGGATGGCAAGGTGAACAAAGGTATATGTGATATAAATGTTATTGATGTGTACCTTACCAATGCTCGCAGTAGCACCTGGGTATTTGATACTGGTTCTGTTGCTAATATTTGCAACTCGAAACAGGGACTACAGAATAAGCGGGCACTGGCAAAGGACGAGGTGACGATGCGCGTGGGAAACGGTTCCAAAGTCGATGTGATCGCGGTCGGCACGCTACCTCTACATCTACCTTCGGGATTAATATTAGACCTAAATAATTGTTATTTGGTGCCAGCGTTGAGCATGAACATTATATCTGGATCTTGTTTAATGCGAGACGGTTATTCATTTAAATCAGAGAATAATGGTTGTTCTATTTATATGAGTAATATCTTTTATGGTCATGCACCCTTGAAGAGTGGTCTATTCTTACTAAATCTCGATAGTAGTAATACACATATTCATAATGTTGAAACCAAAAGATACAGAGTTGATAATGAAAGTGCAACTTATTTATGGCACTGTCGTTTAGGTCATATCGGTGTAAAACGCATGAAGAAACTCCATACTAATGGACTTTTG
>NW_025281552.1:0-1199 GCF_018294505.1 Triticum aestivum
ATAAACGCACCCCGGGGATCGCAAATCGTGTAAATCGCTCTAGGACCCCAAAACGGTGAATAATAGTGCACCAAACGGACCAGAATCGGCCAAAACTGCGATTGTTGATGACCGACAAGTAAGCGCACCGTAGGGTTTGTCAATCGTGGAAATCACTTCGGGATGCCAAAACTGTGTAATAGTTCAAAAACGGGCCAAAATCGGCCAAAACTGCGAGTCTTGACGACCAACACGCAAGCACACCTTGGGGTTCGACAAAAATGGAAATCTCTTTGGGACCCCAAAACGGTGAGTAATAGTCCACGAAACGGGTCGGAATCAACAAAACCTGCGAGTGTTGATGACCGACACGTAAACGCACCCAGAGGTTCGTCAATCGTGGAAATCTCTCCGGGACCCCAAAACAACGAGTAATAGTCCACGAGACGGTCAGAATTAACCAAAATTGTGAGTGTTGATGACCGACACATAAACGCACCCCCGGGGTTTGTCAATCGTGGAAATCACTTCGGGACCCCAAAACTGAGTAATAGTCCAAGAAACGGGCCAGAATCGGCCAAAACTGCGAGACTTGACGACCAACACGTAAGCACACCTTGGGGTTCGACAACAATGGAAATCGCTTTAGGACCCGAAAACGGTGAGTAGTAGTCCACGAAAGGGATAGAATCAAAGAAAACCGCGATTGTTGATGACCGGAACATAAACGCACCAGGGGTTCGTCAATCGTGGAAATCCCTCCGGGACCCGAAACAACGAGTTATAGTCCACAAAACGGGCCAGAATCGGCCAAAACTGCGAGTGTTGATGAACGACACGTAAGTGCATCTTTGGGTTCAACAACTATGGAAATCGCTTCGGGACCCCAAAAAGGTGAGTAATAGTCCACGAAACGGGTCAGAATTGGCCAGAACTATGAGTGTTGACGACGGGCACGTAAACGCACCCCCGGGATCGTGAATCGTGGAAATCGCTCTGGGACCCCAAAACGGTGAGTAATAGTCCATGAGACGGACCAGAATTGGGCAAAATGGTGAGTGTTGATAACCGACACATAAACGCACCCCGGGGATCGCAAATCGTGTAAATCGCTCTAGGACCCCAAAACGGTGAATAATAGTGCACCAAACGGACCAGAATCGGCCAAAACTGCGATTGTTGATGACCGACAAGTAAGCGCACCATAGGGTTTGTCAATC
>NW_025281553.1:0-1199 GCF_018294505.1 Triticum aestivum
CGAAACTCACGCTTCTTCCTGTCCATGATTCCCTGAGGAATGAAGCGGGCACGGAAGGCAGCCTGAAAGTCTGGCCAGGAGATGATTGTCCCAACTGGCAGAGTACGCCTATGGCTGTCCCACCATTGAGCTGCGGGTCCCTTCAGGAAGAAGGAAGCAAAAGTGACATAGCTGGCAGGGGCTACATCAGCAGACTCCATCTCATAGGTGATGTCACGGAGCCAGTCATCAGCATCCAGCGGCTGGGTTGAGCTGCGGTACACACTTGGGTTGAGGCGTATGAAATCCTGCAGAGTTGTTGTGTTTGGATGCTGGTTCATATTGGGGCGAGGAAACTGAGCCATCATGTTTTCCATGAACTGGCGATTCATCTCAAGCTGTTGGATCATACCAGCCATGTACTCAGGCGGTGGTGGGAAGTTGCCACCACGACCACGACCAGCTGGTCTAACCATCCTGCTAATATATAACAGGGGTAGTTTAGTATTGAGAATTTGCATAGCCAAGAGTCATTCATGATGAAACATGCATAATGAAAGGAGCACGACAGATACCACATATATAGTCGGCATAACTTACAAAAGGGGTCGGACATAGAGTTCAGTACACAGAGTTCAGTACATAGATTAAGTCATCATAGGCGGCACGCAGGCTCGCGAGTGCATCTAAAACTAATGAGCAAGACTACATCAGTCCCAGGAGGTACTGTGAAGGTAGCTGTAACCTGACAGCTGGTAGTGAGGCAACGGATAGTCCTCCACGTCAGTGGCCTGGGGGCCGCGGATACTCTGGTGTAGAACCTGACGCTCAGGTGGCAGAAGAGGACCAAGTGCGGGAGAGTAGCCTCCCACCTCTGGCCATCCGACACCGTGGGGCATCACGGTCCTGGCTGGGTAGATCGCAGAACGCGGCAGCTGTCCAGACCGGACAAAGGGGTGCAACCGCGTCAGAGCCCTGTAAAGGTGCTGACGAGTGGTGTACAACTCGTGGCGAAGAGCTCTGTTAGCTCGGTCCAGCCCATCAGCATGCAGAACCAGGCGCTGATGGTGGAAAGGCTCTCGGGTGACGGTGGAGTAGGCGGCAGTGTAGTATCCCTCCGCACCAACGTCAGATGCGATAGGAATGTGCCTGAAAGGGGAAGTGTCCAATGCCTGATACTCTCCACGAAGACGTGTCAGAGCAGCATGAGCCGCATCGTG
>NW_025281554.1:0-1199 GCF_018294505.1 Triticum aestivum
AGATTAGGATTTGTCACTCCGATTGTCGGAGAGGTATCTCTGGGCCCACTTGGTAATGCACATCACTTAAAGCCTTGCAAGCATTGCAACTAATGAGTTAGTTGCGGGATGATGTATTATGGAACGAGTAAAGAGACTTGTCGGTAACGAGATTGAACTAGGTATTGAGATACCGACGATCGAATTTCGGGCAAGTAACATACCGATGACAAAGGGAACAACGTATGTTGTTATGCGGTTTGACCGATAAAGATCTTCGTAGAATATGTGGGAGCCAATATGAGCATCCAGGTTCCGCTATTGGTTATTGACCGGAGACGTGTCTCGGTCATGTCTAAATAGTTCTCGAACCCGTAGGGTCCGCACGCTTAAAGTTAGATGACGGTTATATTATGAGTTTATGTGTTTTGATGTACCGAAGGAGTTCGGAGTCCCGGATGAGATCAGGGACATGACGAGGAGTCTCGAAATAGTCGAGACGTAAAGATCGATATATTGGACGACTATATTCGGACATCGGAAAGGTTCCGAGTGATTCGGGTATTTTTTTGGAATACCGGAGAGTTACGGGAATTCGTATTGGGCCTTAATGGGCCATACGGGAAAGGAGAGAAAGGCCCCAAAGGGTGGCCGCACCCCTCCCCATGGACTAGTCCGAATTGCACTAGGGAGGGGGGCGCCCCCTTCCTTCCTTCTCCTTCTCCCTTCCCATCTCCTACTCCAACAAGGAAAGGAGGAGTCCTACTCCCCCTTGGCGCGCCCTCCTCCTAGGCAGGCCGCCTCCCCCTTGCTCCTTTATATACGGGGTGAGGGGGGCACCCCAAAGACACAACAATTGATCGATTGATCTCTTAGCCGTGTGCGGTGCCCCCCTCCACCATAATCCACCTCGATAATATCGTAGTGATGCTTAGGCGAAGCCCTGCGTCGGTAGAACATCATCATCGTCACCACGCCGTCGTGCTGACGGAACTCTCCCTCAAAGCTCGGCTGGATCGGAGTTCGAGGGACGTCATCGAGCTGAACGTGTGCTGAACTCGGAGGTGCCGTACGTTCGGTACTTGGATCGGTCGGATCGTGAAGACGTACGACTACATCAACCGCGTTGTGCTAACGCTTCCGCTTTCGGTCTACGAGGGTACGTGGACAACACTGTCCCCACTCGTTGCTATGCATCACCATGATCTTGCGTGTGCGTA
>NW_025281555.1:0-1199 GCF_018294505.1 Triticum aestivum
TTCTAGATATCAAACCATATCTATGAATGGGTTACACTAGCACATCAAGGAGAACATTAGAAGCGGAGTGCTAAATGTCTCTCGGTCAATCATCCAGATTTTTATTTCCTTGGCCTCGCTAAGGTGAAATCTGAGAAGGTGTTATCTTCCTTTGCATCTGCATCATCCATCATTAGCCATCATGGTAGCAAGTTGTGTTGCCAGGATCCTTGACACGGATATTGGTAAAACCTTGATGATTGTGGAAATGCTCAAGTTCTTGAGAGCACGCTCAAGCGCTAGGTGTTATCATCGACGCTAACTGGGATTCCTCTCAGTTTCCTCGGCAATGCTATGACCTTTTCAACCAGTGAATTAACTCTCTAGTGTTGGGTTCTTCCCCAGTTACCAGAATCATTCCCAGCATTTGCATTTTGTTTCCAGCTTGCACCGCCAATGTGCCATTTTACCATGGGTCTCTTCCATTTCCGGTGATAAGCAAAAATCATGCATTGCGTTGTCTTCAACAAGGTAGTCCACATCATCCAAGTCCGAGTATGCCATTCTACCGACCCCCTCCAAACGATCGCTCGAGAATGGTCTTAGGCTGGTTTAAAGAGTTTCAATGATCTTTGAATCAAAGGTAATTCTTTTTGCCACTTAAGGGGATATTTCTACGAGTTACCTTCCCTAAGGTCCATCATTATGGTATCATGGCAACTCAACTCCTCGCTACGTGACAATCGTTTACCACATTCTTGAGTCTGGAATTGTTGTCTACCTAGTGAACCTTTGTCATCTGCTTCACTCCAATTCCTATGGATGTGTACTTCGTCTCTCAGCTCGAGAGATGTTGTTATGTCTCATTCCGTGGGTTAATCCTGAGTTGTTCGACCTTCGAGAGGAACAATTCTTTTAGGGTCTTTCCTTTCCTCTCGTTGTCATGATAGTTGGAGTTCTCAAGGCAAGACTTCAAGACAATGATGGTGAATGAATCAACGTTCAATTGAAGTGCACCCTGGATCGTGAAGATTATACTAGTCTGCGTTACCCCTTCACCTTACCCTACGCTTGAATCTCGAGACGAGATTCTTGTTTAGTGGGGGTGAGTTGTCACATCCCTAGCTTCTGGTTTGCTCTGAGCTAGCTAGTCATGTGTTGCATCATGTTTAAATTTTGCCTAAAATTGAAATGGGGATGTTCAAACCCTAGCATTAAAT
>NW_025281556.1:0-1198 GCF_018294505.1 Triticum aestivum
ACTCGCATAATGGTCATCATAGAGTAGGCGGCATCCTGCACAGCCATCTCGATAGTAACCCCGAGTCCATAGGAGCAGTGAAGAGGCTCAGTGGATCTAGGATAAGATGGAAATATCCTGACAGTGCAGAGATACTGGCTTTGATTAAAGTCTCGGAATTGCTCTTCGACCGTGTACTCAGGATACCAGCGGTATCCAGCCTCAGTCATTACCCTGACCAACTTAGCAGTATGGCCGGGTACATCTAGGCATCGAGTTAGGCGAACCACTTGATTGAGGTCGCGAGTGGCCATCCGAAAGCATAATCATAATGCAAAGGCATTAGAATTTCTAGCAAAATTTCGGCAGCATAACAGCTGTAAATGCTCAAAAAGGATATTGAGACATTTGACAAAGGATTTCGTACACACTCAACATCATCATATCAAGTTCTGGAACCATTCCAACAACATAATGTGGTAGTAGAACTGAACTAGGCTGGTAACCATCAAACTTATAAGGTACTACTGATTAGTAACTCGTGATCCTCATAGAGAGAACAGATCCTAATTCCTTAACCCCCGGTGGAAGAATGGACTGACTCAGATCAGAAAGTCACAAGGTATAAGGAGTAAAAAGAGCCTTACGTTCCAACCCACAAACAATTCCCCTACATATAACTAAGAATTTCTAGACTCAACATCGACCAGTTTGGCTTGGAGAACCTACAGGCAGTCCGGATATGATGCCAACGCTGTCAGGACCCCGACTCGATGTCACATCGATCTAGCTGGTAACACCTCATATCACTTTGCGGCCTCACGCACGGTATCCCCACGGGTGTCGTCTTACCTTTTCCCGGGACCGTTTGCGCCTTTTGGCTCACGTATATGATAGTGTCGCTAGCATCCATATGATAAAGAGCCCGGGCTGACATGACTAGTCGTAAACCCAAAGTGGCACAGACTTACAGGGACAGGCATCCATGACCCAGCTTCGAACGTGTCGGTCATCAGCAAGTGGGTCCGGGCTGTAGCACTGGGCTAGCAGGACTCCGGTAAACCGGGCTGTAGCGGGCTAACAGGACTCCGGTACTCAAAGCGTGACATTTCCCCGAAGGGACAGACACAGGAACGAAGAAGGACACATGCCGGCCAGCCTAAGTGTTCCAGAGCAGTAGCAAGCTACCATGGCTCAGCGGTAACACTAGGAGACATTT
>NW_025281557.1:0-1198 GCF_018294505.1 Triticum aestivum
GCAAGCTCTGCCAGAAAACAGGGGGGCATGTGTTGACACCGGATTTTGGCAAGGAACAAAAGGCAAGTAAGATGGCCTCAAGTGAAAGAGTTTTAAGCATGAAAAGTTTCAGGCCGCCGAGTGGAACAACTTTGATTTTTAAGTCATCGACATCCGACCTCATCTCAGTGGCCGAAGCTGTACTCCGAGTGACAAAATTTAATGTTCTGAGTGCTTTTCAGCCGATTAAGCCCTCAATATGGCCTCAGATGAAGGAGTGCTCTGAAGGAGTTGTCTTCGTCTCGTCGAGGCGATCGATTTTCATATATAAATCATCTCAATCCGAGTTCATATGCAAAAGTTATAGTCAATACGGTCTGGACAGGCCAGAGACCAAAATATTACGCTTGACACCAGACACATGTTAATGAGTGTCTGATGCAATGCGTGAGCAATTCGGCCTTCAAGACGGCCATGAATTGAAAAACCTTGAACACAAGAAAGTTTCGTCTCGTCAAGCCGATCAATTTTCATATATAATTCTTCTCAATCCGAGGTCGTATGAGACCTGTGGAGACAAATCAAGATCAGGCTATGTTTTCGGTCGAGTGAAAAGCTTATCATCCGAGTGAAAACTTACCGGTCGAGTGTAAGCTTACCTTTCAAGTGAAACCTTACCGGTCGAGTGAAAGCTTACTTTTCAAGGAAAATCTTACCGATCGAGTGAAAGTTTGACATCCAAGTGAAAACTTACCGGTCGAGTGAAAGCTTACCTTTCGAGTAAAACCTTACGGGTCGAGTGAAGGCTTACTTTTTAAGGGAAAACTTACCGGTCGAGTGAAAGTTTTACATCCGAGTGAAAACTTACCGGTCGAGTGAAAGCTTACCTTTCGAGTAAAACCTTACCGATCGAGTGAAAGCTTACTTTTCAAGGGAAAACTTACCGGTCAAGTGAAAGTTTGACATCCGAGTGAACTTATTATCATCTGAGTAAAGATATTACCGTCGGAATTAAAACTTGCCGATCGAGTAAGAGATTGCCTTTCCGAGTGAAAATATAGTCATCTGAGTGGAAATATGGTCATCCGAGTGAAAGATTGTCTTCCGAGTGAAATTATAGTCATCCGAGTGAAAGATTGTCTTCCGAGTGAAAGACTCTAACATCCGAGTGAAAAGGTCCAGTCGGACGAAAAACTCTAATATCCGAGTGGATGAGCTC
>NW_025281558.1:0-1198 GCF_018294505.1 Triticum aestivum
GATGAAATCCTTGACAAACCACCGACCGGTTTCCTCCTGTCTCGTAATGACCAATTTAGCATTACACCCAACACGAGTTAAACTTCGTGGCCTCCTCTTTCTATCTTCCATCTTTCTTTTCATGTGCTTATCTTCGCGAAACCCTTGACGACTACACACAATTTTCCTTAAAATTATGTATTTGTTGGATCCATCCCACTCAACGTAGCTTTTCCTCACACTAAAACCTTTTTCAAGAGCATATTTGTTGTAGAATTCATAGCCTTCAGCCTCACTATCAAACATCTTGCTGACAACATTTACATACTCGAACATACTCTCATCACTTGCATACGCCATGTCTTCCTGCATATGACATGTGAGGGAAACCAATCATCAACATCTTTCTGTTTATCAATGTTGCAGGTGTAAAATAGCTCATAGGCAAAGACAAGTGCATGGAAAAGACTTTGCTGGTTTGACATGTGAGGGAAACCAATCATCAACGTCCAACAAGTAGTATATCATCTTCCTTTAAACTATATTTCATGCGCTATGCAAACCTAAAGTGATGATGACTTTAATAAACTAAATTAAGTGAACTATGGAACCAGTATCTCATCTTCCTTTAGTATATCTCATCTCAAACGTCAACATCTTACTTAAACAAACATGATGCGATTAGCTCAAGAGAAACTATGCCACGATGAAGCTTTCCATTCGTTGTTCTAGTCAGTACCCGGATCTTGTGGGGTTGAGGTTGTACTGCATGCACGGTGGAGGGGCGCAATGGCCAAGAGAACGAGCAGAACGCCAAGCCGAATTCATACCTTAAGGATGGTATGCGCGAAGAGATGGGATCGCCCGCCGCGGTCGCCGCCGATTCAGCCGGCGCAGATCCGGCCTTCTTCTTCTTCGGTGACGGCGTGGGGGGCTGGGGTTGGTTGGGTGGAGGACGAGGACGATGAATTTATTCCTCTCGCCGGGCAGGTCGAGGACGGAGAAGGTCAGGAGCGGCGAGCGGCTACGAATAGATCAGAGGAGGATTCTGAACTGGATCGAGTAGACATGGATCTGGTCCTCAGGTGATCGGTTCAAGAAAAGATATTTCCCCCTGGACCATTATGCCCTTATCGCAATTAACATATTAAATTTAATCAATTAAAATTCCCCGCAAGATCTGACGGCTAATAAAAATCAGACGTGATCAGACATGTAA
>NW_025281559.1:0-1198 GCF_018294505.1 Triticum aestivum
ATGCCCCACCACCACCTGAGTACATGGCTGGTATGATCCAACAGTTTGAACTGAACCGCCAATTCATGGAAAATATGATGGCTCAGTTTCCTCGCCCCAATATGAACCAGCAGCCAGCCCAAGTGACTCTTCAAGATTTCATACGCCTCAACCCAACCATCTACCGCAGCTCAACTCAGCCTTTGGATGCTGATGACTGGCTCCGTGACATCACCTATGAGATGGAGTCTGCTGATGTAGCCCCTGCCAGCTATGTCAATTTTGCTTCCTTCTTCTTGAAGGGACCCGCAGCTCAATGGTGGGACAGCCACAGGCGTACTCTGCCAGCTGGAACAATCATCACATGGCCAGACTTCCAAGCAGCTTTCCGTGCCCGCTTCATTCCTCAGGGAGTCATGGACCGGAAGAAGCGTGAGTTCCGCAACCTCACCCAAGGCAACAAAACTGTCGAAGCTTATCAGCGGGAGTTTCTGGACTTGTCCCGCTATGCTGAAAAAGACATTGCAACTGATGCACGCAGACAGGAGAAGTTCCGTGATGGCCTTCAAGCTGACATCAAGCTCGCACTTCTAGTGCATGACTTTGCCGATTTCGCCACCTTGGTGAATAAGGCCATCAATGTCGAGACTGGTCTGCAGGAATACCAGAGCTCTCAGAGGCGCAACCGTGACACGGGCTCATCTTCGGGATCGCCCTCACAGAAGCGTAAGATATGGATCCCGAACAGCATGTATCGTCCAAATGCACCTGCTCCCAGGAAATCTTATGCTGCACCGCGTCTGCCTCCTCCACCATCTAAGCAGTCAAAGCTACCAGCTCCCCCACCTGGGGCTCCTGTTCCCACTCCCGATAATGGTCTGTGCTTCAAGTGTGGTCAACCGGGTCACTTTGCCAGGAACTGCTATCAGAATCAGAATCAACTGGCCCTTCCAGCAGCTGGCCGTGGTAACAACCAGCCCCGCAACAACAATGCTAAGTCTTATGGTCGTGCTCATGCCAACCACGTTGATCTCAGCGAAGCTCAAGACCAGCCTGCTACTGTGATGGGTACACTCCTCGTAAATTCAGTACCAGCATCCGTTTTATTTGATACAGGAGCATCCCATTCATTCATTTCAGCAGAATTTGCATTCCTGCATGGCATTAATCACGAAGAGATAAACACTCCGCTAGTGGTACACACCCCAGCGGGCCAATG
>NW_025281560.1:0-1198 GCF_018294505.1 Triticum aestivum
CGACGGGGAGTTGAGACACACCGCTGATGGAACGCAATGGAGAAAGATCGACAGAGTGTTCAAAGATTTTGCAGCTGACGCAAGGAACATAAGATTTGGTCTAAATACTGATGGCATTAATCCTTTTGGCGAGCAGAGCTCCAGCCATAGCACCTGGCCCGTGACTCTATGCATCTACAACCTTCCTCCTTGGTTGTGCATGAAGCGGAAGTTCATTATGATGCCAATTCTCATCCAAGGCCCTAAGCAACCCGGCAACGACATCGATGTGTACCTAAGGCCATTAGTTGAAGAACTTTTACAGTTGTGGGCCAGACCTGGTGTACGTGTCTGGGATGAGCACAAAGGAGAGGAATTTGACCTACGAGCGTTGCTTTTTGTAACCATCAACGATTGGCCTGCTCTCAGTAACCTTTCGGGACAGACAAATAAGGGATAGAATGCATGCACGCACTGCTTACATGAGACTGAAAGTGTACGTTTGGTTAATTGTAAGAAGAACGTGTACCTGGGTCATCGTCGATTTCTTCCCCGAAATCATAACGTAAGAAAGAAAGGCAAGCATTTCAACGGCAAGGCAGATCACCGGCCGAAGCCTGCGGAACGTACTGGTGCTGAGATATTTGATATGGTCAAGGATTTGAAAGTCATCTTTGGAAAGTGTCCTGGCGGACAATCAGTTCCGCGGGGAGTTGACGGGCACGCACCCATGTGGAAGAAGAAATCTATATTTTGTGAGCTAGAATATTGGAAAGTCCTAGATGTCCGCTCTGCAATCGACGTGATGCATGTTACGAAGAATATTTGCGTGAACCTGCTAAGCTTCTTGGGCGTGTATGGGAAGACAAATGATACAAAGGAAGCACGGCAGGACCAGCAACTTTTGAAAGACCCAGATGACCGGCATCCGGAATGGTTTCAAGGTCGTGCCAGCTACGCTCTTACCAAAGAAGAGAAGGTCATTTTTTTTGAATGCCTGAGCAGTATGAAGGTCCCGTCTGGCTTCTCGTCGAATATAAAGGGAATAATAAACATGGCGGAGAAAAAGTTCCAAAACCTGAAGTCTCACGACTGCCACGTGATTATGACGCAATTGCTTCCGATTGCTTTGAGGGGGCTCCTACCGGAAAATGTTCGAGTAGCCATTGTGAAGCTATGTGCATTCCTCAATGCAATCTCTCAGAAGGTAATCAATCCA
>NW_025281561.1:0-1198 GCF_018294505.1 Triticum aestivum
GGGACCCCAAAACGGTGAGTAATAGTCCACGAAACGGGTCAGAATTGGCCAAAACTGCGAGTGTTGACGACGGACACGTAAATGCACTCCAAAACGGCCAAAACTACAAGTCTTGACGACCAACACATAGCACACCATGGGGATCGACAACCATGGAAATCAATTTGGGACCCCAAAACGGTGAGTAATAGTCCATGAAAGAGCCCAGAATTGGACAAACCAAGGATTATTGATGACCGACACGTAAATGCAGTCAGGGGTTAGTTAATCGTGGAAATCACTCTAGGACCCCAAAATAGTGAGTAATAGTCCATGAAACGCGTCAGAATCGGCCAAAACTGCGAGTGTTGACGACCGTCATGTAATCGCACCTTGGGGTTCAACAACTGTGGAAATCGCTTGGGGACCCCAAAACGGTGAGTAATAGTCCACGAAACGAGTCAGAATTGGCCAAAACTATGAGTGTTGACGACGGACACGTAAATGCACTCCTGGGATCGTCAATCGTGGAAATCGCTCTGGGACCCAAATCAGTGAGTAATAGTGTACGAAACGGGCCAGAATTGGCCGTAATTGAGAGTGTTGATGACCACATGTAAACGCACCCCGAGGTTCGACAATCGTGGAAATCACTTCGGGACCCCAAAACTAAGTATAGTCCAAGAAACGGGCCAGAACCGACCCAAACTACAAGTGTTGACGACGAACACATATCACACCTTGGGATTCGACAACCATGGAAAGCGTTTTGGGACCCCAAAACGTTGAGTAATAGTCCATGAAAGAGCCCAGAATCGGACAAACCTAGGATTAGTGATGACCGACACGTAAACGCACCCAAGGGTTCGTTAATTGTGAAAATCACTCCGGGACCCCTAAATAGTGAGTAATAGTCCACGAAACACGCCAGAATCGGGCAAAACTGCGAGTGTTGACGACCGACACGTAATCGCACCTTGGGGTTGAACGACTGTGGAAATCGCTTCGGGACCCCAAAACGGTGAGTAATAGTCCACGAAACGGGTCAGAATTGGCCAAAACTGCGAGTGTTGACGACGGACACGTAAATGCACTCCAAAACGGCCAAAACTACAAGTCTTGACGACCAACACATAGCACACCATGGGGATAGACAACCATGGAAATCAATTTGGGACCCCAAAACGGTGAGTAATAGTCCATGAAAGAGCCCAGAATT
>NW_025281562.1:0-1198 GCF_018294505.1 Triticum aestivum
CTTTGATCATCTCATCAAAGCGAATGTTCCAACTCCGAGATGCTTGCACCAGCCCATAAATCGAGCGTTGGAGCTTGCACACTTTGTCAGCATTCTTAGGATCGACAAAACCTTCCGGCTGCATCATATACAATTCTTCCTTAAGGAAACCATTAAGGAATGCCGTTTTGACGTCCATTTGCCATATTTCGTAATCATAGAATGCGGCAATTGCTAACATGATTCGGACGGACTTCAGCTTCGCTACCGGTGAGAAAGTCTCATCGTAGTCAACCCCTTGAACTTGTCGATAACCCTTAGCGACAAGCCGAGCTTTATAGATGGTCACATTACCATCCGCGTCTGTCTTCTTCTTAAAGATCCATTTATTTTCTATGGCTCGCCGTTCAACGGGCAAGTCAGTCAAAGTCCATACTTCGTTTTCATACATGGATCCTATCTCGGATTTCATGGCTTCCAGCCATTTGTCGGAATCTGGTCCCGCCATCGCTTCTTCATAGTTCGAAGGTTCACCGTTGTCTAATAACATGATTTCCAAGACAGGGTTGCCGTACCACTCTGGTGCGGAACGTGTCCTTGTGGACCTTCGAATTTCAGTAGGAGCTTGATCAGAAGTATCTTGATCATTATCATTAACTTCCTCTCTAGTCGGTGCTGGCACCTCAGGAACATTTTCTTGAGTTGCGCCATTTTCCGGTTCAAGAGGTAATACTTCATCAAGCTCTACTTTCCTCCCACTTAATTCTTTCGAGAGAAACTCTTTCTCCAGAAAGGACCCATTCTTGGCAACAAAGATCTTGCCTTCGGATCTGAGGTAGAAGGTGTACCCAATAGTTTCTTTTGGGTATCCTATGAAGACGCATTTTTCCGATTTGGGTTCGAGCTTTTCAGGTTGAAGTTTCTTGACATAAGCATCGCATCCCCAAACTTTTAGAAACGACAGCTTAGGTTTCTTCCCAAACCATAATTCATACGGTGTCGTCTTAACGGATTTCGACGGAGCCCTATTTAAAGTGAATGCGGCAGTCTCTAAAGCATAGCCCCAGAAGGAAAGCGGTAAATCGGTAAGAGACATCATAGATCGCACCATATCCAACAGAGTGCGATTACGACGTTCGGACACACCATTACGCTGAGGTGTTCCAGGCGGCGTGAGTTGTGAAACTATTCCACATTTTCTTAAGTGTGCCCCAAACTC
>NW_025281563.1:0-1198 GCF_018294505.1 Triticum aestivum
TCGTTAAGCGTGTTAAGTATCCGCGAACGCCGACCAGGGCCAGGCCCACCTCTCACCTAGGCGGTCTCAACCTGCCCTGTCGCTCCGCCACAAAGATCCACTTGCGGGTACTCCTACGAGCCGACCCGACTTTAGTCATCACATGTGTCATGTATATAGTATATAAGTATATGCCCGTGATCACCGCCCAGGTGATCACGGCCCGATAGTATAGCACAGCAGACGGACAAGAATGTAGGGCCACTGATGGAAATCTAGCATCCTAGACTAAGCAGATAGGATTGCAGGTAAAGGTAACAACAGTAGTAGCAAGGATAGGCTATGCATCAGAATAGGATATCGAAAGTAGTAACATGCTACACTACTCTAATGCAAGTAGTAGAGAGTAGAGTAGGCGATATCTGGTGATCAAGGGGGGGGGCTTGCCTGGTTGCTCTGGCAAGTAGGAGGGGTCGTCAACTCCGTAGTCGAACTGGGCAGCAGCAGTGTCGGTCTCGTAGTCTACCGGAGAGAAGGGGGGGAAGAAACAGTAAATACAATGCAAACATAAGCATGACGATGCGTGACATGACAATGAGCGGTGCTAGGGGTGCCCTAACGCGACAGTAGGTGTTACCGGGGAAGGGGGGGAACATCCGGGAGGTATTCCCGATGTTTCGCGTTTTCGGACAGACGGACCGGAGGGGGAAAGTTGCTAGTTCGATAGGTTAGGGAGGTGTGGTGGATGAACGGACTGCGTATTCGGATTCGTCTCGTCGTTCTGAGCAACTTTCATATAGAAATCATTTTCATCCGAGTTACGGTTTAAAAGATATGAATTTTCAAAGTTTATTTGAATTTCTGGAATTATTTAATTAACAGAAAGAATAAAATGACGTCAGCATGACGTGCTGATGACGTCAGCAGTCAACAGACTCGCTGACCAGGTCAAACTGACCAGTGGGTCCTACATGTCATAGAGAGAGGGCTAACAGTGGGTTATTTTAATTAAACGTGGTTAATTAGCAGCTGGGTCCCACATGTCAGTGACTAATTAGTTAAACTAATTACTTTTAATTATAAAATCATTTTAATTATTTATTTTAAGGGGTGGGGCCCGCACGTCAGTGGCTGGGGCTGCCCAGTCAGCCCAGTTGACCAGGTCAACTGGTCAACAGGTGACTAGGGGGCCCACTGGCAGTGACCCAGGGGGTGGCCC
>NW_025281564.1:0-1198 GCF_018294505.1 Triticum aestivum
CTACACGATCTTTTATGCTATGCTTAGGATTGGGTCTTGTCCATCACATCATTCTCCTAATGATGTGATCCCGTTATCAACGACATCCAATGTCCATAGTCAGGAAACCATGACTATCTGTTGATCACAACGAGCTAGTCAACTAGAGGCTCACCAGGGACATATTGTGGTCTAAGTATTCACACGTGTATTACGATTTCCGGATAATACAGTTATAGCATGAATAAAAGACATTTATCATGAACATTGAAATATAATAATACTTTTATTATTGCCTCTAGGGCATATTTCCAACAGTCTCCCACTTGCACTAGAGTCACCAATCTAGTTACATTGTGATGAATCGAACACCCATAGAGTTCTGGTGTTGATCATGTTTTGCACGCGAGAGAGGTTTAGTCAGCGGATCTGCGACATTCAGATCCATGTGCACTTTGCAAATCTCTATGTCTCCATCTTGAACATTTTCACGGATGGAGTTGAAACGACGCTTGATGTGCCTAGTCTTCTTGTGAAACCTGGGCTCCTTGGCGAGGGCAATAGCTCCAGTGTTGTCACAGAAGAGTTTGATCGGCCCCGACGCATTGGGTATGACTCCTAGGTCGGTGATGAACTCCTTCACCCAAATCGCTTCATGCGCTGCCTCCGAGGCTGCCATGTACTCCGCTTCACACGTAGATCCCGCCACGACGCTCTGCTTGCAGGTGCACCAGCTTACTGCTCCACCATTCAACATATACACGTATCCGGTTTGTGACTTAGAGTCATCCAGATCTGAGTCGAAGCTAGCGTCGACGTAACCCTTTACGACGAGCTCTTCGTCTCTTCCATAAACGAGAAACATGTCCTTCGTCCTTTTCAGGTACTTCAGGATATTCTTGACCGCTGTCCAGTGTTCCTTGCCGGGATTACTTTGGTATCTTGCTACCAAACTTACGGCAAGGTTTACATCGGGTCTGGTACACAGCATGGCATACATAATAGATCCTATGGCTGAAGCATAGGGGATGACACTCATCTCTTCTTTATCTTTTGCCGTGGTCGGTGACTGAGCCGAGCTCAATCTCACACCTTGTAACATAGGCAAGAACCCCTTCTTGGACTGATCCATTTTGAACCTCTTCAAAATCTTATCAAGGTATGTGCTTTGTGAAAGACCTATGAGGCGTCTCGATCTATCTCTATAGATCTTGATGCC
>NW_025281565.1:0-505 GCF_018294505.1 Triticum aestivum
TGCGCCATTAGTATATGCCATGGTGCGCCATTAGTATAGGCCACTGGTGCGCCATTAGTATAGGCCATGGTGCGCCATTAGTATTTTTGAATTTTGAAGGCGGGAAAATAGTAGTGGCGCACCGTCTAACCCCCACCGTGCGCCATTGCTATTTTTGAATTTTGAATTTGGATCTGGATCACGATTTTTTTGCTCGTTTTTTTGGCTTGGTTTTTTGCATGATATTATTTCAAATTTTGTTCCTGTTTTTGGATCTTGTACGTTCTTTTGCCGTGTTCTTTTGCCGGAGAGGAGTTCGCCGGGGAGGAGGAGGAGGAGGTCGCCGGAGAGGTGCTCGCCTACATCGCCGGAGAGGAGGAGGAGGTCGCCGGAGAGGAGTTCACCGGAGAGGAGGAAGGAGAAACCATGAGGGGAGCTCACCGAAGAGGAGGGAGGAGGAGCTCACCGAAGAGGAGGGAGGAGGAGCTCACCGGAGAGGAGGGAGTAGGAGCTCACCGGAGAGGAG
>NW_025281565.1:515-1198 GCF_018294505.1 Triticum aestivum
CCGGAGAGGAGGGAGGAGGTGCTCACCGGAGAGGAGGGAGGAGGGGCTCATCGGAGAGGAGGGAGAAGGAGATGAAGTGGAGGAGAGGTGGAGTGGAGGAGAAGAATGAAGAGGTAAGGAGGAGAGGACACGCCCAGCCATATATACGGCATAGTAATGGCGCACCATGGGCAGGTGCGCCATTAGTAACTTTTTTTTATTTTTTTATTTATTTTGAATTTTGAAGGCGGGAAGATACTAATGGCGCACCATGGGCAGGTGCGCCATTAGTAACTTTTTTTATTTATTTTGAATTTTGAAGGCGGGAAGATACTAATGGCGCACCATGGGCAGGTGCGCCATTAGTAACTTTTTTTATTTTTTTAATTTATTTTGAACTTTGAAGGCGGGAAGATAGTAATGGCGCACCATGGGCAGGTGCGCCATTAGTAAGTTTGATTTTTTTTGAATTTTTTTGCCTCTCCAGATCTTAAAAGCCCCGTATCTTTTTTTTGTTAGGTTTTTGAGGATTTTGAAAATGTTTAACGGGGTTCCCCCAGTTAAATTCGGATGTAACTTTTCGAGTAGATGATTTTTCATATAAAAAACTTTTTCATCCGAGTTCGTATGCAAAAGTTATGCCCATTTTAAGAAATTCCAGAGAGATTTTGCAAATAAAGTCGAAATTCATATTTGTTAATTTT
>NW_025281566.1:0-1198 GCF_018294505.1 Triticum aestivum
CACCGTTTTGCGGTCACGAAGAGATTTCCATAGTTGTTGAACCCCAAGGTGCGCTTACGTGTCGGTCATCAACTCTCATAGTATTGGCCAATTCTGGCCCGTTTCGTGGACTATTACTGACTGTTTTCGGGTCCCGGAGTGATTTCCACGATTAACAAACCCCGTGGTGCATTTAAGTGTCGGTCATCAACAGTCCTGGTTTTTGTCGATTCTGGCCCGTTTCATGGACTATTACTCACATTTTTGGGGTCCCAAAGCGATTTCCATGGATGTCCAACCCCAAGGTGCGCTTACGTGTCGGTCATCAACAATCGCTGTTTCGGCCGATTCTTATTACTCAGTTTTTGGGTACCGAAGTGATTTCCACGATCGACGAACACCGGGGTGCGTTTATGTGTCGGTCATCAACACTCACATTTTTTGCCGATTCTGGTACGTTTTGTGCACTGTTACTCAATGTTTTGGGGTCCCGGAGCGATTACCATGATTGACGATCCCTGGGGTGCGTTTACGTGCCCGTCGTCAACCCTCACAGTTTTGGCCAATTCTGACCCGTTTCGTGGACTATTACTCACCGTTTTGGGATCCCAAAGCGATTTCCATAGTTACTGAGCCCTAAGGTGTGATTACATTTCGGTCATCAACAGCCACAGTTTTGGCTGATTCAGGCCCGTTTTGTGGACTATTACTCACTTTTTTGGGGTCCCAGAGTGATTTCCATGATTAACGAACCCCGAGGTGCGTTTACGTGTCAGACATCAACACTCGCGATTTTTGTCGATTCTGGCATGTTTCATGGACTATTACTCACCGTTTTGCGGTCACGAAGAGATTTCCATAGTTGTTGAACCCCAAGGTGCGCTTACGTGTCGGTCATCAACTCTCATAGTATTGGCCAATTCTGGCCCGTTTCGTCGACTATTACTGACTGTTTTGGGGTCCCGGAGTGATTTCCACGATTAACAAACCCCGTGGTGCATTTAAGTGTCGGTCATCAACAGTCGTGGTTTTTGTCGATTCTGGCCCGTTTCATGGACTATTACTCACATTTTTGGGGTCCCAAAGCGATTTCCATGGATGTCGAACCCCAAGGTGCGCTTACGTGTCGGTCATCAACAATCGCAGTTTCGGCCGATTCTGGCCCGTTTCTTGGACTATGACTCAGTTTTGGGGTCACGTAGTGATTTCCACGACCGAC
>NW_025281567.1:0-1198 GCF_018294505.1 Triticum aestivum
GATCGATGAGTTAGGATTATTTCAAATCCTTGCTCTATTGATCATATCGTCTTGCCCTGAAAAGCAAGATTGTTCTCGAGCTTAGTAACATACCGGTGGTTCGTGATTTTCTGAATATCTTCTCAGAAGTATTACCAGGTTGTCACCTGACCGCTATGTTGAGTTCGTGATCAAGTTGGTTTATTCCTGTAAACCACCCCTTCTCCAAGAATCCGTGTTGGATACCCTGAGCTAGTTGGATAAGCTAAACAACAACTTGGAGAGTTGGAAGATAAAAGCTTGTCCGACTTAGTTCATGTTAAGGGATATCTTTTTGTGTGTGTGTGTGTGTGTTGAAGAAAGATGATATCTTCATCAATTGGTCCTTGTGAACAATTGTTGGATCTATTATCTTACCCAAACCTTTGATTGAGTATGGGCTATCACCCAATCAGACCAGAACCAACGATATTCGTAATGTTGTCTTACTTGTGGTTGATCCCTCGAGCATACACCATTATATCTTTTGGGTCTGACCAATGCTATCACTTGTTCACTTAACTATGGAATTCCTTTTAAAAGGAAACCCAGATGAATTGTTGTTGTGCCCATTGACAACATCCTTGTCTTCTTCATAATTTTGCTGAACATTAAGCTAGTGTTGGAAACTTTTGAAAGCATTTGTTCATGCTAGCTCATGAAGCATATGTTCGGATGTAAGAAGTGACTTCCTCTAGTTCATGTGCATTTGATGCAAGTTGCCGCCGTGGACTCGAGAAAGTCAATGTTGCTTCCTCTGGAATCATCGCAAGTCAGTCATGCACACGTGCGAAGTATTCTGTGGTCTGGAGACTTGCAACCTTCATTCCATATGTGTATCCTAGCACACCAAGCCACTGACTGATTTGTTCAAGGAGAAGGAGTATCTTCATAAGAGCTAATCCGGACTTATGAGAGAACTTCGATATCCTCGCTGATGGTTCCCAACCAGAACTCGGTAGTGTTTTATTGTAAGACTACCATGTGGGCATGCTTGTCTGGGACAACGTGTTCACATGTTTGTAGCAGAACCAGCTCATGTTTTGGAGCTTGCTATCGTAGTTCATTTCCCGAGAATCTCGCAACGTCATCTCGTCGATTTGTGTTGCAAACTTTCATTTTTCTTCCTAGACTCGATGAGTCTGGAATATCCTGACACCAACCAGATCTGAATCTCAGG
>NW_025281568.1:0-1198 GCF_018294505.1 Triticum aestivum
GAGGCACCGCCAACGGCGGGCGTGCAGTTGATGGAGGGGCCGCTTGCTGCAGAGGTGCCGGCCGGCGTACACCCGGGTGCATTAAGCTCCCGTGCCGGCGTCGGAGACACCAATGCCGCCTCCGCCGGAGGCACCAATGGCCCCGCCATCGCATTATGCGAGTTGCTGGCCGTGAAGCTAGGAATCGGGGGCGGCCCCTGTTGGCCGCCCGCAATCCACGCACTCAACCCCGAGATCAAGGTAGGCACAAGGGCGGTGATCGTCGCTCCGAGTCGTTGTTCCACTTGCTCTTGGACAATCTCCGGAATCCGCGCCACCTGTGCCTTGAGTTCTTGAACCTCTCGCGTCTGGCTTTCCGAGCTGGTCTTTTTCTCCTTCCGCACACCAGCGGTATAGTATGACCCCCATTTTGTCGACAAGCCTTTGCCGGCCACACGACCAGCTGACATCGGCTTACTGAGCTTATCCTTGTTCTTCATTATATTCAACCCCCTATTTAGAGTGGTGTCCCAAGGGTTGCTCTAAGTCGACCCCGCGCTACTGCTTTCAGTCGCCTGCGGAAGGAATGTGAACCATTTAGAAATTCGGCTTCATTAATTAGAATGCAACCATATGGAGCTAATTACGCGGGGGTGTATTCCTTACCAGAACAAGCTCAAGCCGCCTGGTCTTCGGATCCGTGGTAAGCTCCTTTGTTTTCGGGTCCTTCTTGTACCGGGCCCTGACAAAGTTTTCGGTCTGCTTGTCACCGTATTTATCGAAGAGGGGCGGTAGGCCTTGCTCGGCACGGTCCGCCTCCTCCTTGTCCCATATAGGCTCCGCCACTCTGTAACCACCGGGACCGAGTGTGTGTTCCCCTATGTTCAGCTCCCGCATTTGTTTCCCCCACTCACTTGATTGGGAGCTTGCGGTGCTCGAGCAATTGATCTTGAAGTCGTTGTAGTCATCTTCGGTGATCGAAGGATTTTTCTCCTTGATCTTCTCATAACTCTCACCTTTCTCGATCATTCTCTTCACATTGCTTTTCCAAGTAGACAGGGCCTTGCTCATCTTCGTGAGGGCAGCATTGTTCACTTTATTCCCTTTGAGGCTTGTGTTTTCGAATTCAGCGGGGAACTTGTATCGTTCGTGCAGCTTCGTGAAGAGGAGGTTGCGCAAATTCCCTCGGTCAGGATGCCTCAGGTTCTCGGTGTTGATC
>NW_025281569.1:0-1198 GCF_018294505.1 Triticum aestivum
TACCAAGGGCGAGGGACGAAGAGAACCATTTTCCTGCTCGTTGAACGAGGCGGACCATTAGGCAAAGTTCTCGTCCATCGGTGGTTACCAAAATGTCATCAACAAAAGTAACAGGGTCTCACTGGCAGAGTTGTACACCGAGGTGTTTACATAAGAAGTAAATTATTACTGCTTAGGTTATATAGATCACAAGAAAGGTCAAACAAACCAATGGAAAGGAAAATGTGATCATCAGGTTAAACAGAACAATGGAAAGGAAAATGTGTTTAAACACATATTTCAGGGGTATATCCTTCCCAAGGATAAGCAGAGCATGATATCCATGACAGGATATAATGTAGAAAACTCTTTAGGTAGGGGAGAGAATTTTCATGACATTACCCATACATCGGTGTTTGGATAATTGAGCAAGAAACATTTAGCATTGGGCTTCAAATGTTCTTGTTGAAAATCGGAGTACCACAGACATGCTTCGAGATAGCATTGACATGGTGTTTGTTTCAATCAAGGCCAGACTTTGGATATAGGAAAGATCCATTAGGAACAACTTGTAGGATAAGTCTTACAATTTCCTCCAGGAAGAATGGTTATCTTGCAAAAGAAATTATAATGATAGGTCCTCCAGCCGGGGGGGGGGGGTGCTAGGCATGAGATCATGTTACCGGGTCATCAAAGGATCAACATCATGACCCTTGGAGAGTTGTTCCAACCATCATAACTGACCGAGATTCATATCCAACTGGTGTCATGATACCTCAGACTCAGGGGGTCCGAGAGGAAAAGGTGCAACACAAATTGACGAAATGACATTGCAAGATTCTCGAGAAATGAACTATGGGAGCGGGTTTCTGAAGCAATAGTTCACCATTAAACCAAGGAGAGGACAAGGAGGTGTCTGGTGAACTCAACGGCAATTCACCGAGATTCCCAAAAGATGGATTTCCACCATTAAGTGAACAAGGAGATAACATTTGTCAGATCAAATGATATAAGGAAGTATGCTCGAGGAAAACATACACAATTAAACATTGGTTGAAGGGTGCGCCCGAAGTACGGGTTGGGTTGCACGACCAATGTTAGAATGGTGATTCAATTAGCGAAGGACTTAGAATGAACTATCGATCATTAACTTCAAAGCAATAGGGTTGCTAGAAGTGCATAATCCAAACAACACCGTTCACTTGTGGGTACCCCGGTT
>NW_025281570.1:0-1198 GCF_018294505.1 Triticum aestivum
CCAACACGTAAACGCACCCCGAGGTTCGTTAATCGTGGAAATCACTTTGGGACCCCAAAACTGAGTAATAATCCAAGATACGGGCCAGAATCGGCCCAAACAGCGAGTCTTGACGGCCAACACATAAGCACACCTTGGGGTTCCACAACCATGTAAATCCCTTTGGGACCCCAAAACGGTGAGAAATAGTCCATGAAACAGGTCAGAATCGACAAAAACCACGAGTGTTGATGACCGACACGTAAATGCACCTTGGGGTTCGTTAATCATGGAAATCGCTCTGGGACCCGAAGACAGTGAGTAATAGTCCACGAAACTGACCAGAATCGGCCAAAATAGTGAGTGTTGATGACCGACACGTAAACGCACCCCGGGGTTCTTCAGCCGTGAAAATCACTTTGGGAACCAAAACTGAGTAGTAGTCCAGGAAACGGGCCAGAGTCGGCCCAAACTACGAGTGTGGATGACCGACACGTAAGCGCACCTTGGGGTTCGACAATCATGGAAATCGCTTTGTGACCCCAAAAGGGTGAGTAATAGTCCAGGAAACATGTCAGAATCGACAAAAACCGCGAGTGTTGATGCTCGACACGTAAACGCAACCCAAGGTTCGTTAATCGTGGAAATTACCCCGGGACCCCAAAATAGTGAGTAAAAGTCCACGAAACAGGCTAGAATCGGCCAAAACTGCGAGTGTAGATAACCGACACGTAAGCGCACCTTGGGGTTCAACAACTATCCAAATCGCTTCGGGACCCCAAAACGGTGAGTAATAGTCCATGAAACGGGTCAGAATTAGCCAAAACTGTGATTGATGACGATGGACAAGTAAACGCACCCCGGGATCGTCAATCGTGGAAATCGCTCTGGGACCCCAAAACATTGAGTAATACTGCACGAAACGGACAAGAATCGGCCTAAATTGTGAGTGTTGATGACCGACACGTAAACACACCCCAGGGTTTGTTAATCGTGGAAATCACTTCGGGACCCGAAAATGGTGAGTAATAGTCCAAGAAGCGGACCAAAATTGGCCAAAATTGTGAGTGTTGATGACCGACATGTAAACGCACCACGAGGTTCGACAACCATGGAAATGGCTTCGGGACCCCAAAACTGAGTTATAGTCCATGAAACGGGTCAGAATCGGGAAAAACTGCGAGTGTTGATGACCGACACGTAAGCGCACCTTGGGGTT